>NC_049988.1:5358064-5389532 GCF_000003815.2 Branchiostoma floridae | reverse complement strand
ACTCTTAATTAATATGTGACATTGTCTCATATATCATACCATCAGATCCACAACCAATAGGCTTGTTGCAGGTTTTTCTGCAGGTTGGTAAGGGATCCAAGCACGTCTTGCGGCTGCCATTTTCCCCAAGCTCCTCCAGCTTGTCCACAGTGGTCTGGCCACAGCAGCAGAACTTGACTTGTGATGGCAGTTTGGGGCAGGGTGGACAGGGGGCGCTGTGGCACAGCTCCTCACAGGTGTGATGTCCACACTCTAGTTCTCTGTCACAGGCAGAGGGGGAAGGAACAATTTTCATATTACAAAACCTGCATAGGAATAGTCCAAAGATAATTTGGGGGCTTCTATACACATTCTTTGCATTTTTTTCTCACTTTCAGCAGTCCCTGTGAATCTCAGACCACTTAACAATAAATAGAACATACATTTCAGACAAAACTTGTCATTGAGCAAACTTACCTGTCACATACATTCTTACAGGAAAAGCTGCTCCCGTCCCCATCCACATCCTCCCCTGTCCACTCCTCACCCCCACACACCACTTCCCTGACTACCCTGCCACAGTAACAAGCTGGAACATAAAAACTCATTTACATAATGTACCTAGAGCTCAAAAATACTTCACAGTGCAAAGACAATACATTTGTTACATACACATGTATCCAAACTTAAAAGTGTTTATGACACCAAAATAATTTTTTTTTAATCCCTGAAATCACATTCAACCAAATTGCTAAATAACATTTACACAAAATATACCACCTTCTGATGTTACCTTAATTGTATGTTCCAAGTCTTGATACTTCCAATCAGGTTATTATCATACAGATGTACTTGTCATGACAATGAACATTGGCAGCCGGGATGGATCTTTGCTGCTCACAGCATACAATGTACACTGTACAGTACTTTAAAATTTGTGAAAGTTGATTGTAAAGTCTTTTCATTGTATGTACATGTAATCACTAAATGAGTTTGCTTATCAAATAAAGTTTTCAAAGCCATGGTGCCAGGTTTCCAACAAGCTGGCAAGTTAACCGTAACGTCATGACAGGTATAGTCATTAATTACACAATCATTATGGTACTATTTTTGTTAATAATAATACAAAAATGTTGCAATTGTATATTGGTGGGATAAACAATTTAATGTAGTCTGTAAATGTGGGTTACTTAATAAGACTGGCAAGCACATATTGTATTTTTACCCTATACCCTTAATTGATTACATTATATCTTGAATTTGATACAGATATACACCACAAGACAACATTAAGGTCAATCCGGGGATTTCTGGGTCAATCATCAGCTAAAGACTAAACCATAAATGCGGGTACCAGAGATACCATGATGATAGTAGACAGCTGCAGGGATCAGGCTGACCTCACAGCTGTGACAAATGATGACATTGCAGACAAGGTGACCCTGCAGTCATTTATCATGATCAACTTCACAGCAAAAATGGAACCGACAAGGGATACACTGCTTAGAATAGCCCTAGAAATTGTCAGCAGGGAGGCAGAGGTTACTAAACTTACAGTGTACCGTAAACGGGGGCAATCAGTGAACTCACGAAAACTAGAAATATATATTGTAACATGTACGTGGTTTGGAGTGAAGTTTTCATATGTTGGGTACACATGTGTGTTTAGGTTTATAAGTGCAGTCTGAGGTCAGGGACAAATATATACTCTGCAGATATGTTTTCAGTGGGTGGTCCTCAATGATGGAGAGAACTCTTCATCTTTCTCTCTCTCTCTATCCGAGTCCCATTAACAAAGTTACGGAACACTGCCCAAAATATACATGTACATGACGTGTTGTACAAAAAATAGTGAAAACCAAAATGAATCATGATATGTTCATGTACAATGTACATGTAGCCCGACGCCGATATGTTAGATTACCTTGCATGTCACTAATACTATATACGGATAATGACCCTCCTTCAGGTGTATACTGTACCATAATTCATGGCCTATTCCTATAACCACCTCATAAACCACCTCTTCTGTTACGCAGACTTAGACGCTCCTTTCTGGGATTATGGGATGTTATCTTCATATAGACATTCTCATATATCGAGCCATGATGACTCAGCTCCCGCGAGCACATTATATTTACCCTACAGAGCACCGTTAGCTTATATATCAGTTAGAGATGGGATCCACTTTGTTCGGAGCGGCATTTTCCTTGCGGGCCGGGGCGGATTCTTGCTTTCTCTACCTTTCGAACCTTCTGAAATGTCAGTGGCTGGCCGATAAAATCTCAGTCACGTTTTGTTCGCACGTTTTTTCGTCTTTGTGAACTGTGCGCCATTTTGTGGCTCTCGTTCCCAGCATTGTAATGATTCCTCTACTCACTTATGTTTGACAATACCCTGGACCTATACCCCGGATGCAGGTAGTATATGGGATATTAATGACCTTCAATTTGCTACACCAGAAAGTTTTTGATTGGTCAATGTTGTCTGGCTACATGATGATATCAGTTACATTAAATTTTGTATATCTTTTTGTAGATCTCCATCCAGGCTGTTGATAAACAAGTGCTTTCGAAAAAAGCTGGCTTAGGTTGCCTTTGTAAAATTGTACTGGATGAGTTTCAATATATTTCCATTGTGGTATGTTGAAAGGAACTTTTCATATTTTTTTGGAATTTGGCACTTTGTATTTTTTGTCACATAATTCCTACCTTGAGTTAGGATAACAGCACATGGCTGACAGTCTCCAGCATGGCAGATATCCTCACAGGTGTGTACGCTGCAGTTCAGCTTCTTTCCACAAGGGGTGCCACACTTGATTGTTGTGCCTTGCGAACAGCGAACAGACTGCCTGTCAACAAGTTGAGAAATTACAGATAACAATGAACATAAACACTGACAATCCAATTGTAATCCAAGGAACACATACTTAAAACAGCATTCTTAATGTTACAAATTTCATCATCATCATCATGATCTTTAATAAATGTTTTAGTAGTCTCTCTGTTGACATCAATGAACATATATGTCAAAATTTTACTTACTACCGGTAGTCAATTTTCTTTTTCGTTCCTCAAAAAAGCACAATTTTCATCTACAGTTTAACAGTTGACAGTGAATTCAACTTTCTGTGCAGCCTATAGGCTCCACTTCTGATTGCTAATATTACACAAGGCCATTTCAGGTTGTTATGTTTGAACTTGGCTATAAAACTGATGATACATAGCCCTCTTCTGCTAGATCAGCATGAAAAAAAATGGTCTAGTGGTTAGGATTTGGCGCTCTCACCGCCAAGGCCCGGGTTCGATTCCCGGTGTGGGAACCAGTGAAACAACCAGAGGGGCGAGTAGAACAGAAAGAAACAACATGCCCCCTACCCGGGATCGAACCGGGGTCGGCAGATTACAAGTCATGACCGCTATTGCTGTCGCTACAAAAACACTAGTGCCCTTGGGCAAGGACGATAGGCGGTACTCGAACATCACTGTTACAGTATTATACATAACTTGAGTTTAGCATAGGTTGAATAAACACGGCTCACAAATAGTAATTGACTGGTTTGGCTGAGTTCCTGATAAGCTAATATAGGACTTAGAGACCAAACAACCACAATTCTTGGTACTCATATTAATTTCTTGGACTGAAATTATAATGTTCCTATGGGATAATTCATATACAAATTGTACTGAATAGTACCAACTTGAAGTTTTCAATGAAATACCTTTGACAAATGATTTCAACCTTATATATTAATTATTTTTGTCATTGATTATGCAAATAAGATCCTCATTTGTCACACTCAAAAAGGCTTTAATCACATTTCTGAAAAGGTATGAAAATGAGATACTCATTTGCATAATAAATGTTGAATGACATTCACATGTACATAACTTCCAAATGCCAGAAGTATGAAATTCTTGCCATTTACCAACAAAGTGCATTACAACATTTTCTTCACAATAATGCAAATTAGGTCTTTATTTGCATAATACTTATCTAAAGTATCAATATTTTTCTCTTTCTCAGTTACAATGTCACGTGTTGCAACAGTCCTTTAATGGAACAGAACAGGTTTAGACAGTTTCCTGATAAATTATGCAAATTATTTTCCAATTTGCATAATCAATATTGAACTATGTGAAGCGTCACTCAAGCTGTCTACATACCAAAAACCATGATGATCTATAAACCCCTTCTTGAGTTATTCTCCTTCAAACTCTAAACCAGCCCCTGCAGTTTTAAAACATGTTGCTAGGGGACACAAATTTATAAGACTTACTCTCTGCCTCAAGAACAATCTACCACTCCAAAATTATAGCCACAGCATGTCCAGATTTCGAGATATCAAACCTGGAAGTTTCAGTGCAGTATCATAACAAGCCACTAGGGCCCAAAAATTGCTTCGAGGACTCATCAACTTATGCTGGTCTTCTACATACACCCACACCCACACCCACCCACACCCACCCACCCCCACACCCACACCCACGCACACACACACCCAAGTCAATACAAAGTTGCACAATACAATTTTGGATTCAAAAATATCTGGAATCTGCAGAACCAGGACACTTTCCTCTGGAGTTGAGCCCCCTTTAAAACATCACAACAATTATTAGGCATGCTATTGACATGCCTACATGTATGGTTACACTGGTGGGGCCTATAATGTCGAAACAATGTCTAATTTAGATATATTCTTGCACATATGGCCTATAAACTAAGGAGCAACTTGTGTGCAACTTTTCGTAGAACGTGCTCCTGTTGTAAACTAAACATGCACATGTCAGGCTCAATTCAGAATTCCACACTTTATGGGCATATCAAGTTCATGGTTCAACATATATATTTTAGCTGCCAAAACGGGACTCCCTTTCAAGGGTACCCCACAGCCTTTAAGCTAAATTTGAACCCTCCTTAAATATCAATCTGAACTGGGACCTTGTGCTGAACGATTAGACTTTCATCTGGGATAAGTTTGATGCAATAAAAATTTCAACAGTATTAAAGAGTGGTACAAGAATCAAGATGACATGTGTAAATTATACAGAAGTAGTAGAGAGGCAAACAGTGCCATACTAGGTTGTAACCCTACAAATTTTGAGCACCTAAGCTTTAAGCTACATGTATGTGTATTTCCCTATGTATTTCCAAAAGTGCATATTTCCTTTCAAGCTCTGCTTGGTCATGAATATTTTGCTTACTATACATTAGCTATTTGTTCTTTTCACTGTCAAGTGGCAGCTGAAAGTATTGCAGAAGAAACGTTAAAAATGTGTGTGCAAACTGCTTTTAAGTCAGAAATGTGCTGTACTCACTTTGTCTTTCCACAGTGACATGACTTGGTGACCATGACAGGACATGGTGGACAGGGACCTGGGTGGCACAGCCTGGCAGGAAAAATGCAAAGTTTTGCTAACACTTCTTGCAAAGTCATAAATAATACAGCCATGTTGATTCAATCATATTATGGATGACATCCTCTGGGAACCCCAAAACTCAGATGCAAGCATGGGAATGAGAAACAAGTGCTTTAAAAAAAGCTGGCATTTTGCCAAGATTTGTATGTGTGAAAGTTTTTTTGTAATTATTAGAATATGCTGAAGGCAGTCAGTCAAAGGTACATTGCCTCAAATTATGAATTCTAAGTGGCCAGGAAGGTTGAATAAATGACTTAACACAGAGTATGGTTCCCAAACAATAAATTAATTTTTGTTCCTTCGCATCTTTCTACTTTGACTTTAAAACTGACTTTCTATGACATCAGTTAAAGTTAACTTTTTTTTCATTTCATCACAATTCTCACTATGCAGGTATTTTGTATGATTTACAGTAGGGTCAACAGCTTTTTTTTTTACAGAAATGGACAAAAATTGAGCCGCATGTAGATGTCATGAATATAATAAAATCGTGTTGTCATTTGTTCACACAAAAACAAAAAACAATAAATCATGAAAATGAAATATAAAGGAACATAACAGTCCAAGCCTTTCTACATATTAGTCACAAATACACATGACCGTACATATAGATGTAGATGTTCTAACAAGATGTAGATGTTAAGACAACAAATGAACTCTATCTTACATGGTACAGAGATGTGGACAGTCCTGGTCCTTCTTTTTCCCACAGACATCTCCACAGGAGTGTGGTGTGTCATTCCTCACATACTCAGGCTCCCATACCTTCTCTGTTCAACAGAACATCATGGGAAAACACATGACTGCACAATTAAGCACACTTTTAACATACATTCAACAATTCATCTCCAGTAGTACTGTATGCACAAAGAAATCAAACCCTTCACGTACAAATTTAGAATAGTTGCTACTACAACTGTACTACTAGGGGTGGGTACTGGTATACCATGCCAGTACACCGGTACAAAAACTTTTCTTGTTGAACCAGTCCAGAAAAATGGACCTGATAAAAGTCAGTGGACCAGACTTTGGACCGATTAGAAAATGAAGATAATACCGACAGGCTTTCAAATGTATTTTGGGCCTTATAACACTATGAAAATAACTAGAGCAAAGTAAAGGAGAGTTTATAGTCATTTTTACCCAGTTTCTACAGTTAAACTTGGTCTAAATCAGGGGCAGCTAGTGTTTTACATGAATATAGGATTTTAAAATGCAAGTGGATGTTGACTACTCCAAAAGGATCCTTGTAACGAAATGGACCATTGTTTTTAGTATCACCCATTTACAGGCTTTCACAGGTAGGTCCGGGTTCAGGTCCAGATCTGGACCTGATCCTCTGGACCTGGACCTGGACTGTACCTGACCCACCCCTAGTTGCTACTTCTGTTATGTACTTCAATGAAGGTTAGACATCCAGGTAAGAAGACAACTAAAAGCAGTTACTAAAGCAACTGGATATGATTTTGGAATTGGTCAGACGTTTCAGATAGCACCCACTGTCTTTTGTCAGTAACTGAAATACTAAAATGGACCTTACCACAGAAGCACTTGTAAGCGTTTGGCACCTTGCGGGTGACATTCTGGCAGGCGGGGCATCTCCACCCATTGTCCTGACCCTCCAGACTGGCGGCAGGCGAGCGCGCCCACTTTTTAATACACCTGAAGGAGGGACAATGTTATCTCCATGGTAAAATTATTAAAAAATTAGTAGTAAACAGAAGTGACATCAAGGTTTGAAATGCTTTTTATATTAGCCAAAATGCCCAGTGGTATGCTGAGTAGTATATTTCAGTGTAATTGCTGGCTCAAGTTTGACATATTTTGCTCCTGTGGTTAGTAAAAGGAAAGCCTTATGACTGAATGGTACCCATGCCAGATCAGGGGGCAATTTCAGACAAATGCCTGCTATTGGTTGCCCACTTAATACCCAGGAAACATTTTAGATGATGCCACAAGTCCAAGGCCCTAATCTTAAGCTCTGCAACTGAATTCTAATAAGATCTTCATGTTTAGCAGAAAAGCATCACCCGACGGCCGCAAACTAGACAACATAGATAAATCTCACCAAACCACATGGGGAGATTTTAAAAGAAAGACGTTCAATTTCAAAGTCAGTATGATACTAGTAGTAGTACCTCAACATTCTTATTGATTGAGCCTGACTTGGTGTTGCAACATTGATTTTAATCCTGCACACAGCAGTAGACTAATAACACAACACTTCCCATCTCCGCCCCAATACTAGGTAGCATGATGTGCTATCTAACTTTGAAACTTAATTTGGTTTGCTTGGATCAGATCTCCATTAGCGACTGATACATCACTACTTTTCCGGTGTGAATGATGGAAATCAATGATTTGAAGTGAATCACTAACTCCAGACAAATGGAATTGCACCATCGCAAACCAGGGCATACCCCTACTATTTTTTGCTAGGTGTTGGGTTCTTTAATGTGTGGGGGGGTGGCCCTCCTAAAACACGGGACCTCCTTTCAACGTCCTATCCAAGGGACGTCCCTAGCTGGAACTAGGTATTTTCAAGGGCACAAGATCAGAGATACAACAGGATTTGAACCAGAGACCTGTAGGTCTTGCCCAAACTTCTGTCATTTTGCTACGCTCTCTCACTAGAACTAAACTAGCTTGTAATTACAAGTCTGGACCTGAACCATAGCACAAGTGTGCTAGAAAAAGAAAATATAACTTATAAGAGGTTGGTTTTAACAAGTCTGGAACTGGTTCCCAACGTTAGGATTTCTTAACTGTGCCTGAACCTTATTACAAGTTGTGGTCCAGTGCCAGGTACACATCACTACCCACCTGATCAAACTATTCATAAGCTCTATTACTGCAGATTGTTTTAGTCATAGGTAACATATTAACATACCGCAAATGAAACATGTGAAAGCAGCTCTTGCAGCTCCAGAGTGGAGCTTCCCTCCTGATGACATCACAGCACACCATGCACTCATAGCTGTTGGTCTGGAGCTGCTCTATCAGGGAAGCTGGAAAATAACAGCAGCAATAAGCTCATCATGGTACAGTCAAAGGTACATTCCATTTCCAAACGTTTATACATGTAAGTACACTGGGCAACAAGAAAGGCAACATTTCCAGAAAATGTATATGTTTCCCGTGTTACCTTTTGTCAAGCTACTCAACCTATATCATTGTGTATGAGTAAAAAAGAAATTTCAATCATCATTAATTCTAGGCTCATGACAGAAGAAGTAAGTAAAAAGATCACACCAGCAAAAATATACGTCTTCCATACGTAATGCTGAGTGCAGTATGTTTGAAAGCACATTCAAATGCATCAATTGAAATGGAAAATTACATACAAATTTAAAATGTCTGTCTTAAAGTTTGAAGACATTTGCTTTGGGTGGTCCCTTCAACTTTTAAGGTTAATTTTCTTTGTATGCAATAAACCAACCTGTCTGTGACTCAGGGTCCAATTTCTTCATCTTGTCCCTCCTCTTGTCCGGTGCCCTCTGCTGGATCCCACCAACTGCAAGGTCATCTCCTCTGCGCCAACTCTGTCTGGACTCACCACCACCTGGTCTAGATTTTCTATCAAATCCGTTTCTAAATCCACCCCTTGCACCCAAACCTATCTGATTCTGTTGGCTTCTTTCATATCTAACATCCTGTAACTCAACAGGAAATTCTTCTACTGTGCTTTCATTTTTATATACAAGGTTTCCCTCTTTCCCTTTTTCATCTTTATCTTGTTTTTTTCTTTGTTTTGGCATGTAATAATATAGAGAATTTTCCGGTGTAGAGTCTTCATAGCCTCGGCTTGAATTTTTTCCTTTTCTATAGTCTTTTCCACTATGTGGCCGGCGCTTCCAATCATCTTCACCTGCACCAGACCTATCAGGCCTCTTGTCTCTGCCTCTAGGCACTGACCCTGACCCACGTCTCTCAAACCGGGATTGGCTCGCTGGCTTTACTACATTTTGTTTCCCACCCTTTGCGTTGATATTATCAATGACGCTTAACAAGTCCCCAATATCTTGGGCTGTGACTTGTTTTCCCGAAGATTCAAAGCTTTGACCCTCGGCTCCTTGTGGGAACGAGTTATCTGATTTCTTGCCAGTCTGATGTGATAAATTGTGTTTCTCTTTTGTATCCTGAGGTCTTTCAGTATTCTTCCTGTGCCTGCTGCCTTTGTCTTCTCTTTGCTCTCCTTTACTCTTTCCTTGCCCTCTTCTTTCCCCATTCCCTTGTTCTCTCCATCCTCTGCCTCTGCCCTGAGCTGCTTGGCGTTGACTTCGAGAGTTCTGCTGCCTTCGGATTTCCTCCGAATCAGTCTGTTTCTTTTGATCACCTGGAATTAAGTCAAATTTAATATACAACATAATTTTTTTTTTTTTTTTTGCAACATATGTAACGGTCTGTTATGACTAACAACAACAACATGAGTCACAAGTTATACAGGAATCACGTAATTCAAAAGTTTATGAATTTGTATCAGTAGGCAACTGCGTTCGGTCAACAATTTGCATAGTTACAGAACCCGTTTTGCTGCTAAACAATCTTTTCTGTTAGAGAAACCTAGAACTAACGCACTGATGAAGTGTTTCATGTACAGGGCTGTCAGTGTGTGGAATAACCTTCCAATTGTCATGCAATCCACACAATCCCTGAGAGTGTTTAAGGATGGTTTGCACAAATACTTCCACCAGTAGTTACAAGCACTGTGCGACAGGATTGTCAATTTTTAAATTATGTATATTGTAAATATGTTATTGATTTAGATGTGTTTGTGACTTGTCTAGTTGCCAACCATGTTTGTATAATGTATTGTCTCTGTGAATGAATACCAGGAAGACTAGCGGTGGACCCTAGGGTCCACCGCTAATGGTTATTCTAATAAAGTTTCAAAGTTTCAAAGTTTCATATTACAACTTACATGTAACTTTGGAATGTTACAGTTGGATAGGACAAAATTACGACTATAAAGCCATGCAGGTATGCAGGTAACCATCACATTCAGCTGATCACAGCTGTCTATAATTTAAATGTCTAACTCTAAACTACACTACTCATACCTGTCGCGACGTTTCCAGACGCCTCCATTGCTGCCAAGTTGCACACAAGAGGCTAGTTCTCTTACTCTATTACACATGAAGAACTGCCTTGCGTGACTAGTTCTAAATAATCTAACTTCTTGCACAATAGGAAGTGGAAATGTTGCAACGTTCACCCATGTTGGTTGTTGGACCTAGAAGTACTTCTGGGTCAAGGGTCAGATTCTGGCGCGAAACTATGCACACGTCACCTATTTACCCTGGTCTGTGATGCATCGTTTACGGATCATATATCTCATACCCAAAACCTAAGATTTGGAATTGAATAATCTTTTCATAAAACGTAACTGGATATTTCAAGGATAGTATATCAAGAATGTGAATTATGGGTTGAAAATCTGATTTGGACGAGGAGCAACCTTTGTAAAGTACATCACGGTCCAAGGTAGGTGGCGTGCTGTGCGCAAAATATAGCTTCGCTTGGCGGAGGGACAGAAAGTCGACAGCGTCGGTCAGAAACAGCATTTTGGCCAAGGTTTTCTCAAGTTGGTCCTTTGGGCACGGGCACTGACGGAAAATCACAAGAGGAGCGCCACCTGGACAGTCTGGATTTACTCTTGGTGGTTTTTCTCAATCCTGCGCGAGCTGAAAATTGGCGTAAGTTATGTTGTGAGGAAGTGTTGCTGAAAACAGGCTTGTCTAAGTCAACGTGTACACGGTACTCACTTCTTGTTAGGGTGTCGCTATTAAACTCCTAACGCACTGGGTTAGTAATTCTTGGGTTCGTGGATACTAAGATATGTAACCACGACTGTTCATTTATCCGCTGCTCGCCTTGCTGGAAAGGTTGCGAATATTACAAGAAGGAAGGGGCCACTTCAGGGGGCAAGGTGTGTGCGTGCGTGTTGAAGCAGCGGCGAATCCACAAAAATTATTTAACGTACAGCTTTAGAATGCCAAGCACAATCTGATTATCTGAGGTAAACTGGTGTCTTATCTAAGAGAGAGGGGTGGCGATTATGTTAGGTTAATTGAAGCACCCTAAAACCCATTCTTCTCTCCAGCTAAATAAAGCTGAGAATTTTTTTTTTGCCGAAAGCAAGAACATGGCGGTGTCGCTGTACAAAAAAATTCTTCTTCTTCTTGTTAAATTAAACAGGAATGTAACGTTACTACATGTACCATAAAATGCAGTGCACCATTTTTCCTTACTTAAAGCAGCATAAGTTCTCCTTACGATAACTATTCAGGTATACAGAATATAGACATGGGTGCCTTGTGTGACCAAGGAGTCAAGGACATCTAGAATACTTTGCCCGATTGTTTTTTTTTTTGGGGGGGGGGGGGCGCTTTCCCCCACCTTTAATACTAGTACGTGAATAAGCTTTGTATTCAATTCTTGGTAGGATAAAACATAAGAAGTTGCATGTAACTGTAATAGTGTAATCCAATATAATGGATCAGTTGATTTTAAGGAAGTGCCGCCTGGGCAACCTCGATGTAAAAAGTATTTCGAGCACTGGTGATTGTCATGCCAATTTCGAAAGATTTAGGCCACTCCAAAAATTATCAATGTTTTCCAGTGGAAATGTGAGCTTTTCTTAGCTTAGTGTATGGTTATATCTGCACCATATTAATTATGATATGAAGATGAGATGTGAATGCTGCCATGTTGTTAGTACCATGATGTTGATAGTATATTCACAGCACCATCGTCCATGACAATCTTAGTAACTTTTTTGTTCTCGTTGCAGGGCGCGAAATACTTTTTTCCGCATACCTGCACTGGTTCAGGTAACATTGACAATTACCTGCACCAGACAAATTTTACCTGTACCACTCTGAATTTTGGAAGTATGGATCATACTAAAATTGTTTAGGGACCATTGCTATTTTTTTTCTTTTATACTTTATAGGTGGTAACATTCAATGCAGCTAATATCAATCCACATGCACCTACAAGGCTTCATCATTGACATTTATGTATGAAACCCAGTACACATGGACCAGTGTAGGTTAGGTGCAGGTAGACACCACAAATGCCTGCACAGCTCTAATATTACCTGCACTAACCTGCGTTGATTGCACCTACTTTTTTGCACCACCCCCGGCTACACTATCGTGCACCTACCTGGCCGGGATACCCCGTAGGTGGTTTTGGCCAGTATTTTATATAGGTAGATGGATAGATCGCCCATACAAGATGCTGTAGTTGCTGTATAGAATCCATCTATATCACCAAAATATGTGTTTCTTATACCATGGTTTCACCGATGACATGTATGAGGTTTGGGGTCACCTTGTGTGCTTCAATAGATCTGAACACAACCTCAGATGTACTTCAGGTTCCGGTTCGGAATTTCAAGTGTCCAGATATCTAAATAGTCCCTAAGAATAAGACGCAAATCAGAGGTTGTCTCCATAGTTTTAGCTCTAGATTTTTCGGCTATCGCTTTAAAAGTCTATAATCTTTTTGATGAAAAGCATATATTTTTGATGGTTTTTACCAAAAATAACATTTCTACAGAAAATGTCAAATGAGTCTGTCGGTCAGCGACAACACACCCTTTTCCATCGGAAACATTGAATTATCCGAAAAACGGTGTTTTGAGAAGCGTTAGTGCTTTTCTCAGAGACAGTGAAATCGGCCCCAAATCCTAAAAAAAACTCCGAACCGGAACCTTAAGACCTGGTGGATTTTTGCTAATAGTGCAGACGCCACATTTTTTTTGTTAAGGTGACACTATTTGTAAAAAAAAAATATCACATTTTTATTTTAG
This sequence comes from Branchiostoma floridae, assembly GCF_000003815.2. NCBI lineage: Eukaryota > Metazoa > Chordata > Leptocardii > Amphioxiformes > Branchiostomatidae > Branchiostoma > Branchiostoma floridae. The sequence continues at coordinate 5,376,314 of NC_049988.1, read as the reverse complement.
TTGATCTTTTAGATTTAGTTTCAAGATTTTTTTATTAATCTATGAAGTTGACTAGCAAATACCAGTTTGCTAGATTTCCAACAAGACTCAAAAATATGAAGGGAATAGGCCCTAATATCAGGGCCCTAAAATGGCCCTTGTAAAAAAAAAAGTTGTATTACATTGCTGTCCTTCATTTACAGTATTTTTCGTCCTTGCTTTCGCTTTTGCAGTTGAAATATCGATGGATTATCAAGAATATAGCCTTTGCTGAATATTTCTAGAAATTCTATTTTTTAGGAGTAATTGGCACTAAAAATGACATGAACTCAAGAGGCTCCATTAAAATAATTGACTTTGTAGAATAGAGGCATTATAATAGTGGTGAGAATGAGATGTCAGCATTTTAGGTGATTATGATAGTGGTGAAATGTCAGCATTTAGGTGATTAGGGTAATGGTATAAAATTCCAGAAAAACTAACCTCATGCAGCCAAAAATAAATTGTAAATCAAGCATGTCATTTTGTTTGAAGAAAAAAATTCTTTGCTTAGGTGACAGTACTAGCATTTTTATGTGTTACAGCACAGCAAGTACAGCTCTATCAGTTTGACTTTGAGCACATTGCACCACCCACAGTGTAGAAGTAGTTGCCAATGCCAGTTTGCTGTGTGAGACATGAGAATCCAGAGAAGCCTTGCCTGGTGTTAGATGAGTTAAATAAACAACGTGACTTTCTTGCTAATCCCTAACATACCATGTTGCTTGCTGGGTTGGTGGTATGACCTGTGTCTGCTCCTGATGGGGCCTAGGGGTCACCTTAGGTCATATAGAATATTACATTCACCAGGCTGATTTTCCACAGGATTAGGCCCAATTTCATTGAAATTCTTGTCCGGCTGATTGCAAGTAACATGAAAAGGACAAACAATGTAGTTTGTTATATGATTCATTTATCTGGTGAATTACTTGCAGCCATTTGGTACCCAAAATGGAGTAATGAGGCTGATGCGTGCTTGAGGTGCCTCCTCCAACAAGGGACCCCCGTTTTACGTCCCTTCGAAAGACAATTTTGTGAAATTCTTGGTCCAGTTACAGCATGTCTGAATATTCACACAAGATTTTCACTTTCACAAGATTCAAAACTCAATCCTTTCCTAAGGCAGTGGAAGAAAAGGGTCCAACTTTTTCTGTACTGTGTGAGCTCTGTGATGTGATGAGGATTTAGGAGAATGATTTTCTTTGTCTGTAAAGATGAAGAAATTATGATAGAATTTGAAAATGAAAACGATTTAAATATGTATATTATTGTGACAAATGTCATAGCTCACAGTATTATTGTGTACTTGATTTTGTGAAGGAAGTCACAACATAGAAAATGTGAAATAGAAACGAGAACTTTGAGCCCTCTTACCTCCAAAGTTATCAAGATCAATTGTAAATTTTACCTTGTCTCATTGATGATGAAAGTAAGTGTACTGAGCTTAAATCTATCTTGATCAATGGTCTTTTCCACCAGTATTACATGTATATGTGAAAGATCTGTCCTTGGACTGAAGTCAAGTTTAGCATTTCATCATTAATTATGCCATTGACTTCCACAGTTACAGGAGATATGTATGGCATTGTCAATGTAGCTCATAGTCATATGACATTGCATTGTGTAAAAGGTTATTATGGAAAAGAATGGCACTATAAAATTTCGTTGACTATGCAAATTAATGTACATCATAACTGGCATCTAATTATGTACATTTCTTAAACTTGCCCCGAATCATGAACATCTGTATTTTTCTTCTTCGTTTACTATTATTCTTTTTGGAAGCTTTGATTGCAGTTCTAAAATCAGGTTTGCAGAAGGGTGTTGGGGTGGGCTTACTGGTGCTGGGCTGTAAGTGTAAGACTTATTTCTGACTACTTGCAGGAGGCCCAAACTCAGTCTTGACCTTCGTCTTCTGAAGAAATAGCAAACTTTTCTGAAGACCTACTGACAGCACCATAACAGATTGAACCTTTCAAGTAGAAAGTTCACACATGTTAGTAGAATACATTATAGAAAAATGCTAACACTTAACATCCATTAACAATTAACGCTACAAGGACTTACCCCTCTAAATTTTCGGACGAACTCGGTCGACCTTGTTCAAAGATTGAATGACCCTTCCATCTCCAGCAGGAACAGACCACTTTTGCAGGAGGGGTCATAATTATCAGAAAGTCTATGTCGCCACCCGTCTCTGTTGAGGGTGGGCCAGTAGGCTCTGATGTACACTGCCTCCTTCACGCCATGCGCAAAGAAATACAGTTTTGAATCTATGATTTTGACTTTGTCCAAAGAAATAGAATGTCCCAGAGACTCTAGGTGTATATGTTGTGACACCTTGGAGTTAACAGAACTTAGACGCTGAAGTTCGAGAACCTAGTTTTCACTGCATGTTCTGTCTCACTGATGTAAGTATCCTTACTAGTTTGCCCTTGACACGTGACATTGCACATATGTCTATAATTACGTACGTGGGTTATAACTGCCATGTTTCACCGACTACTCAGTGCCACACTGGCATACATGATAATATGCCATCCAAAACGAAGGCCCTTACATTTTGACCTAGAACGTGCCTCTGCTAATTTAATGTAACTTACAAATTTAGTACGTGTCCAATGAGGGAAGTTTTCGTCGTGTAGTGTTACGACCTCATTTGAAGAAATTGACAGGCACAGATGCGAGAGTCATCACCAAGGGGCTTGATAAATTACAACTTGTGCTCCTCCCGGCTATTTACAAAGAAAAGACATCACAGCTGGCACCCACAGAAATTGCCTCTCTTGATATGGTCGATTGGCATTTGTTGCCTCTGACCCGTCACAATTTAAAGCGATACAAGTCATCTTTAGCCGGTTTCCACGTCTCGCAGTTGGAAGCTTGACTCTTGAGAGCTCCACCCATCTAGACAACTTAATGCCTTGCCTATCCTCAGTGTTTTGGATTCCTTGTTGTAAGTGATCTGGGTTTCAAAGTGGTAAGAGACAGATGCAAGCAAGCGCAATTGTTTAGAATAGATCGCACTGACCCCACCCTTAATCTCTCGCAGCATGATGCTTTGAAAAGAAATAGACTTTTGCATAAAACAACAGCGCAACCCAAAAATACAACTGGACCGGCAAACTTCCCTGGCATTCGTTGCATGTCCTGCCTAAGTCGGGTCTTGGTCCCCAGGCCGAAAATTGTCACAGGGGACGGCATCAAGAGTCGAACAGATGGCCGGTTGGGATGTTCCATCTGAAGCCCATTCAGCGCAGCTAAAGGGTATCAGTATACTGTGTCAGTGTTTGCCAGCGTAAATGGAGAATTGACGGGTTTATGTGTTTTCTCTGAATACCAGTCGGTGTGCATGTTTGCGAGACTAATTGAGCAGCAGTGAATATCGTGTTATTTTTAACATCAAGGTCATTGCTTTTCAACGTTGTTTTTCTTGCTTCGACAGATTGAAAACATTGCCGGCGGAAAGTGAAGCAACCCGGGTAGGAAATATCGCCTGGCGCGGTGACCGATAGGATAGCGCTCGATTGCGAAACGCAAGGTACGCGGTAAATGCGACTACCCATTATTTCTGGCTGCTAGCTATCTCCTACACATGTACGACCCTGTCTCGCTTCGTACCAATGCTTGTGATCTATTGGTGGCATGTTGGCATATTATTCATTTTCACGACCTTTGGTCACGAAGTTTATTTCAACATGAATCACCGCTATATATTTACTTCCGTCTTCCGGATCATCTTTCCTTCATCAGCGCTCTTTCCTGTCCGCTGCATCTGTCCCTTAACACACCATTCCATCTTCATAATTCTTCTTTAAAACTTAATTTAAGCATATCCATACGTCGCCCTAACGAAATAAGCCATCGATTAGCTCTCGTTTGTGGTGCTTGTTCTTTTTATTGCGTTGGTAACCAAGCATATACGTTTCTAGGTCCAAAGGGAGCATGCGAAAAATCTGTATCACTTGGGCATTAGGCAAATAATCCCGCTCCATGTACACACGTGGATCCGGCAATACAGATATCACGTCGGAGCTAGATAATTGACGATTGCCCTTAGTATGCTGTAGTCACGTTTAACTGTAGCTGTAAACATTACGGCGAGAAATTGTTTTGCTTATTTGTTTCTATTCTAACGTTGACAGACGCTATAGTGTACATTGCAAGTTCGTTTTGCCTTTTTGCAGCTCAAAGCGGAATCTGACAGGGCGACAAAGTCGAAGTGAGGATCCCAGCGCGAGAGTTCAAGCGGCGAAAGCGGCGCCAGCAGCAGCGAAGTTTCCCAGCCTGCCGTGTAGCTTCAGGTGGCGTCGAAAAGTCCCGTAGATTGCTCCTTAGCGAGGCGACTGCTGAGTAAGACTGCTAGGTCACTAGTCTATAAGCAGGACCTCTACCTATTTAAGACATATCCTGTCATTCGTAAGAATACAGATAGAAGCTGTTAAAAGGCCGCAGCATGAGTGATAAGAATAAGGACGACGACATCTGCCGCGACTTTCTGCGGAACGTCTGCCGGCGAGGCAAGCGGTGCAAGTACCGCCATCCCGACGAGGGCGAAGGTGCTGGTGGCCAACAGAAGCAATCTTACGCCTTCTGTCACGACTACCAGAACAAGGGCTGTGATAGGAACAACTGCAAGTTCATCCACTGCACAAGGGAAGAAGAGGACTTCTACAAGCAGACTGGAGAGCTGCCGTCTAGTCTACAGAAGCAGACAGGCGTGGGTTCGGGCGGCGTAGGGGCTGGAATGCTTGGGTTAGGCGCTAGTAACGGCGGCGGATCGTTGGGGGGCGGAGACATACCAATTGGCCGTGACTTTCTGAAGAATGAGTGTCACCGTGGTTCCAAGTGTAAGTCTTCGCCATATGGCCCAAGATGAGTACGACTATCCCTTGAGTTCACGTGACTCACTAGCACCGGAGCCACCCCTGCCGTCCTACACCTCTCGGTACGACTCGTACGAACCCCGCTACGATGATTATGAGTACGATCGCCTTCGGCTGAAGCGACGCAGAGATGACCTGGACTTCGACTACCGTGAACGGGAACGCGACTACGAACCTCCACGGCCACGCCCTCTGGACTACCGATTCCTTGAAGACGAAAACATCATGCTCCGTAGAAAGATCGACGAGTTGAAGAAGCAGGTGTCCGATCTCCAGGCGACCAACGAAGTCCTGCTCGAGCAGAACGCACGCTACCGAACCGAGCGGGCGCTGCAGCGGTCCGGCACCCCGCCTCGCTCCGAAAACCTCCCCGTCACTAACTATAACCACGGTATAATCTCCCAAGCCATCACGCACACCATCAGCCATGCTAGCGTAACCAACCCACAGATTCCACAGGCACCTAGCGTAACGCAGCTCAACAGCGCATCCCTAAACCAAGCTCAGTCGCGAGGGCTCGCCCAGGACCTGCTGTCCGGGCCTAACGCCGCCGCCGCCTCTGCAGCAGCTATCCCCATTTCCCACCAAGGTAGCACCTTGCCCGTGTCTGTGGCACAGGCCATCGCTTCAGTCGCGCAGCAGGGTTTGGTGTCTTACCCTATCATGACTGGTAACATGCGAACCGCCATGGCACAGAGCAGCTTGTCCCAGAGCTTGCCCCAACACTAAACACGGCCTAACACCAGTGGCATTACCTTTACCGTTTCCATGCGCAGTACATATTTCGGTTTCCATCATATTCAGATGATGATGGTCGTCTGCATTCAATTGTTGGCTAAAAGGCTAGTTTGTTAATGTTTCGAAGAGGGCAAAGGACAACTATAACGTCAACAACAGGGTAGCGATGATGTCTTTAATGCTGTAGGCTTGAGGTGTTGAATGTCCTCATCGTACTTACGCAACCACCTCTTTTTGTATTTTGGGGTGGAGTTTCGTTTGAGTCTGTATAAACCGTAGACAGTTGCGCGTCCTGAATGCTGCAAGAAGCCCTGTGTATCGTTACCATGTCTCTTCACAGTGCCCAGATGTAATTTTTGTATGCTTGTATTAGCGTCATATTTAGAGATTGTTTTATACATGTTTGATCTATCTTTATTTCTTTTCTGTTTTACTCAAGATCGATCTATAGACGGGGTAGATTGGTAAAAAAGGGGAAAACTTCTATATTACCATACCATACTAAACAGTACAATAGAGTAAGAATAGAGTTATGCGTCCAGTATTTTCGCTGTACTGGTAAGAAGCAATGTATGTAGCAGCATATTGGCTTTTGTTTGTATTTTCAATATGGTGTTACATGTAGTGCTATAGTGAATACCGCTACCAACAGTAGTGAAATCAAACTTTTATATCTATTTAGTTTGGTTGTCTTGCGAATGTACGCGAACCACGGGAAGAGCACAGTCAGGTCAACAAAACCCACGAGATGACTGAAAGCGTCTGTATAGCAGGAAAGAATGTGAGTGTAGCATATACTTGACTCCAAAATAACGTTTCATCACAGCCTTCATAAGCAACACAGTGTCATATCTTTATTAGAGTGCATAAGTATAGCTGCAACTCGTGTTTATAATTTTTTTATTGTTGTAGGTGACATAAATTTTATGTAACGGATAGCCACGGGCCTACAGTTATGTTCTGTCTTTAACAATTGTGATATTCTCACAGCTGTTTTGCAACGTATGTAAGTCGTTCGGGTAACATTTCACAGCTTCTTGTAACATTTTTAAAATCGTTTATATACACCTTCCTTGATCATTCCTTTCCGAAATGTGGCGACCCTACGAGTACGCCTTTTGTAGAAAATCAGTATACAGTGGACAAGTACACTACTGATAGTTTCCGTGTGGTGAACAATTTAATCTGTTAATTTCGTGTAGGATGAAAACTCTTAACATGGTCGCGTAGTCACATTGGGGCCCAAGCTGTAATGCCCTGGCTGCATTCCAGACCTGCTCGAAGCGCAAGTTGCTTCGTATAGTATACTGTGCGATGGAAGCAGTTGTGAATTCTCGTCCTTTATTTTACCACTTTCACTAGTTGTAATTAAAGGTTAACAGAAACGATATGAAAAGAAAATTGTTTGTTTTTAGTCTTGGGCTTCACTGTGACACGGGAGTCGTGTCTACCTCTCTTGCTGCACAGAAAATAGTTTGTACCATTACTCGTTATCAGTGACATGACCGGCTTATAATGCCTGGGATTTACGAAATGTGTAGATGGTGTATTGATATACGAGAAAAGTGTATTTTCCGATTAGCTCCTAAATACAGGAGTCAGTGGACAGAAATGTCTGTCAATGGACCAATAGGACTATTCGTAAGCAGTTGGTCAATTAAAACGTGTGCTGTATTAATGACGTTTGATTCTGTCGTTTCTTGCATAGTTGTGTGATTTTGGTAAGAGTGAAAGGATAGCAGTCTCTAGAAGAATTACATTGCACGTATGGCTGTATAGGAGTCACTGATATATCTAATACCACTTAATGTAAATAGAAGTGTGTATAACGTTTAACAATCCTTTAGACCACAGATGAGGCGTGACCTGACCTTTTGACACATGCCCAAGTTTGGTAGCCTGGTATCCAGCCGTAATATATAGCTCCCGAGTCTCCTGAGAAAGAGACTCGTAGTCGGGAGCTATATTACGACTGGATACCAGGCTATAAGTGTGGCTCCATGACAGCCTAGTGAACCCAGTAGGCTTACCGGCAGGAACCAGATGTCGGTACACGCCCGGTGTCCATTAGAACTATGGCTGACGTGCACAACCAGGTGCCTACATAGGTCCCAGACAGGGATTTCAATAGATGTAGCGAGTCTAACGACTAATAATCATTGGCCATTAGATAATTGAAAGATGGTCTCGTCTCAGTAGAGTTCCTAAAATGTAGGACTTATCTCCCATTCTAGAGGCAGAAAAATGTCACAGTTTATTTTCTTCTCAAAAATACTTGAAACACCAATCGGAGCCTCACATCCATGTGTACCCCCTCTTACCTAATTCTAGATCAAAGAGTACCGGAAAGTCTCAATCATGAACTGTTAAACTGGCCGATGTGACTTTCTGTAAAAAAAAAAAACGAACGCTTTGACTTTTCTGACTTTTACGCTTTACCCCCGATCTGTTCTGGTAAGACACGTACATAACGGCAAGGTAGGAAAGGGTTTATCTCCCAGCCACATGCCCCTCTCCAGGATTGATATAGATGGCGGATTGTGAAGGGCTTTGTGGTTTGCTTCACAGTATAGTAGGCCTAACCGTGACACTCTGCAAACAGACATCAACAAAACGGTACAAAATGAAATTTAGAAAACTCGAGAAAAGCGCAAAAAAAGTAATACAAAAACAGTTGGAGCTGTTTGGAGAATATATGAACAGAGCAGTGAACTTTTCAACCCAGCCTGTAAAACAGTGGGTGGTTTGAATCACTCGTACATCTTGTCCCCTGTGATTGAAGAACGCATGTGATGGCGAATGACCAAACAACGCCGGCCAAAAAAGGTATATCGAAAGTAGGTCAGGTCTGGCAAATACCAGCAAATGTGACCCGTGTTATCTGACGTATCTCTGTACAAACATTTACTGGTTTTAGTGATTGTGTAGATACAAATAGACATTTGTGTAATTTGTGTCAACTTAGATCGGAGATGTAAAACATCTTAAGAAAGACTGTGAAACAGATTAGTATGTGTGGGTGTTTGTCCCAGCGTTCTTTTGTGTTTAAATCCGTGTATATGCCACCGACGCTGTGCACTTTACAAAAGACACGACTTTCCTCATTCCTAGCTTTGGTTTGTCCCTATCAGTTGCGGCAGAGGTCAGACTCCGGCTGTATCTAACGTTGTTTTGTCGTTTGTATCGGGCTTTCTATTTTGCAATTTTTCTTGAATTACGTTAGCCAAACATAAGTTAGGTTTTGACAATACGAGATACAGTACAAAATAGAAAGCCCGATAAAAAACAATTATAAAAAACGTTTTAAAAACAGCCGGAGTCTAACCTCTGCTTGGAGAGTATTACTGTGCCACAGATTTCTAGCGATGACATGAAGATCTGTCACGGGAGGAACAGAGACCAATATTTCACACATGTCGTGTTTGACTACAAAATACATTTTCGCAGAGTCGAGCTTCCTTTTATCAGTTTGCTAGTTACTGGTATTTGGAATAGAACGTTTTATTTGATGATGCAGTAAAGCCGTACTCTTACCTTGTATGTTTTAGGCACCATGAAGTTGTGATGACTCTTGTAAAAAGAATAAAAAGGGACAAAACATGGTATCAGAGCCAACAAGGCATTCATTCCTGTATTCAACTCGGACATGTACTGGTGTGGTAGACTGGCATCACCAACAAAGTTGGTAACCACACTCATGGCTTCCATAGTGGTGTCACTTTTACAACTATCCAATAAGTTTCATTTTCACAAGCACAGTCCTGGTTACCTCACAAGTGTCATATATCGCATACAGAACATATATCACATCGACTTGTACCAAAACCTTACTTAAAAGCTAACATACCTATTTCTGCCGGATACATAAGGCCCAATCTAGACACAGTTTTTACCGATATCTGTGGAGATGTCGGGAGGGATCTGTCATAAACAGTTATATAGCCTAATGAGCCCGCGTTATATGCTAATGAGCCCTCCCGAAGTCGGGACACATCTACACGGACACGGAAGTTGTCGGGGACCCCTGCTAAGCTATCGGACGAATGCTACGGACCTTTCGGCAGAAATTCTGCCGATATCTTTATGGCGATATTGCAGTTCCATCTAGACGCTGAAAAAAAGCTGTTGGCGAGAGGTTGTCAGCTCGCAGATATCGGGAAAAACTGTGTCTAGATCGTGCCTATGTGAACACACACGCCACACCAACCCCTCCACCAACAAGGAAAGGTCGGTCGATAGAAAATGGACGAAAGGAAAAGGTCACGATTTTTGGCACCAACCTCTGCTTTGAGAGTAGGTAAAACGTAAGTTTACTGTATATCTCCCACAGAAGATACCAAGAGATACTACTGCCTCCATATCGATGGGAAGGAAGTGCTGCGACGTCAATCACTGAAGCAGCTGCTGGTATCACACTAATCTGGCATGTACTGCAAAATGTAGAAAATGTCGTAAAACGAAATTTCGGCCATCCATGTATTACGAGTAGTTTTAACGCGGCATGTATCTGGTTTCACGTTACATTCAAGGAAGCAAACATTGAACAGATAGATACAATGTGATGGCTGGGAGAGATGACCTCTATCTGAGAATGCCAGCTGAAATTATAATCTAAACACGGAGCCTTTTAGATCTCACAAATAGGGCATACCTTATATCAATATATAATTGATAGTCTTTACACATTTGACTCAATATTCTCCTGGAACACTTAAACCTAAATGGGTAAAAATTAAGATAGCGTTGATGATTTACTGGAGCATGTGTGCGGACGCCAACACGGCGGTCGGCACCTGTCGTTTCGTTCCAATGTTATGGAAAGTGAACGGCAATACGCTATGTTTCTATTCAGGTTGGTGATCCACATGCAAAGGCCAAGTTCTCTCAGTTATGTAATGACAATGATCTTTATTGCATATCCATGCCCAACATGGGCTAAATGCACTCAGTTAAAAACTCAATGTAACATTAGAAGTATAGAAGAAAACGCTACATTCTATTAAAAACTACAGGGTCTCTTCCCTCTTCTTGAAACATGAGAAAAATTTTACAGAGTTTTCCATTACATGGTAGTCTTTAGATGACATAACGTATGCAAACATTTCTTCCTTCGTGAAACGTACATGTGAACTAGTTCAACGGAACTTACAAGAGATTTGCGCATGTCTGTGTACAAAGAATATTCTAAAACAAAATGTAATTCATTTTCTACAAGATTATAATTACAAATTTGACATATTCTGTCCTTTGGATGAGTCTGGTTGTATCTTGTTGAGGTGAGGAGGTTGTATCTACCGGCTTCAATTTGAAGTGTCTAATCATTATTAAAGTCATGGCTCGGCGATGATTGGAATTTTGTACATCTACGTATTTTTTTTTCTGTCATAAGTAAGCTTGATTTTTTGTATGTTCTCAATTTGAAGATTCCTCTTTTTACCATAAGAGTTCAATATTGAGTAAAAGTATTGGGGAAAGTTGTCTTTTAGTCTTTTGGTTCAGATTGATCAGATAATATGTTTCGGTCTTGTTTTTTTTAGCGCAATCTCATTATTTTTGCACTCTGCGTAGGATGTCGTCCATAAAATTTACTTGCTGTAGCCTTAAAGATATACATAGTTTATACATCTACGACATGTTTTCCGCCGGCATTCCATGTGTGACGAACGCACCAACAAACAGCTATTAGCTGTTAGATTCTAGCTGTTAGCAGCAACAACACCATTCCCTGCCACAGAAAACCGCAAGGAAACTTGCTAACCTATGTGTCACTCGGCACAACAAGGTGAGCAACATAAACCTCCATCCACTCAATATCATTATCATCATTGCCATTATCATTCTTATCGTAATTACTATCGTTTGTGCTTGCTCTTGTGTGTTCATACTTGTAGAAAACATCGCGAAACGACCTTTGCTTTAGTCGTGTCAATTTGATAATTCATGTTATAGACCTTTTCTTATGTTTAGTAACCAAAAGTTTATTACTGCATAGTTTCTTGTCGTACTCGGCAAACCCGCTAGGTGCTCTGTTGACTGGTCTGCAATTGCGCAAACTATCAAGGTGAACATACTGGCGGGAAACTTGAATGTGTGAACGTAGGAATTATTTCGTTTCATTTCATCCTATTCAAAATTGTAACAAGACAATGCAGATAGCATCCCAGGTAACAATGCTAATATTGGATATTGAGGCTAACCGTCTAAAGAAATGTTAACAAGTTTGAGAGAGACGACTTTTAAACATCGTTTTTCAGATCAAGCTTTATGAACTGTACGTCTTCCATCGGCGACGTTGTCCAGCCAACCAGAAGGGTGACCATACATATATTTTCTCCTTGCTCCTCAAAATTGAGGAATCTGGTACTTACTAATCCAATAGAAGAAGTAGACGTTACAAAGGATCCTCAAAATCTTTAGATCGTTAGGTACAACGGAAAGGTGTAAGTTAGTGGTGGTGCCGTTGCCTTGTTTGGGAATAACTCAAGAAGGAGTCAGAGGATCGTCAAACTTTTGTTTAGCTACTTATTATTGATATAGCTAGATGCTAATTATGCAAATATGAGCCAAGCTGTATATTTACCGAGAAAATGTGATAATTCCGTAGTGATATATGGTGGGAATTCTTACAGCGATGAAAGACAGACTGTACTGGAGGTCAAACTTCACCTGCTGCGCATGCGCCTCAGAGGATGACAAATGATGATGACATGGCGGGAATTCAAAATTTGTAATATATGTAAGTTCATAAAAAAGGAACATCATCAAACATAAATTATACAAATCATGGAACATTTGCATAACTGAGAAAATGATAGAATCGCTAACTTAAGTTAAGACTTTCATACTTTGGACAACTTGTGTTGTTTAGGAGGAGAAGACAGAGAGTAATACTATGTACATCTGTATATGTAAACAAGTGAGCGAAGGTGGAATAAAACTCACATTACATCATCGCGCAACTGAGTACAAACGACATGCCAAACCATGCACATACGAATGCTGCAAATGAAACAAAGAGATATAGGTGCGAACACTCAAGACATAGACCGTTCACAATACTCTGTACACGGAGGTTACCCTCCAGTCATAGGGTAACAATGCCAATAATGAATTAGAAACCACATCAGTTGAGAAACCTCATCAGTCATGAAAGTTGATATCATTTGGGTTCGTGGAACTCTAGTTACAAAATGGAACGGGAGCGCTGCTACAATAGAAGACGTATTTCCCATAGGCAGCCATTGGACAGCTCTGCTCTACTCTCTCAAAAGGAGGACGATAAAAGACAAACATCGCTTTTACATGATGGGAACCAATGATACACGTGCATATTTTCTGTGGCTTCTCTGAAGTCGTCCCTTCGGGTGTGAGCTATCTGGCAGGCAGTGAAGTAATGATCGATGTGCTCCTGCGGCAAAAACAAGTGTGTGGCTTTGATTTGAACCCCTCCGTGTATGACGCAGTAGCTGTGTGGGCGGACAGCACGCGCAGATGGCACCTTCCATAACACCTGATGCTAATAGTGAGGCCATGTTGATTTGATTATAAAGATAGCATTCTCTTGGAACCCCAAAACTGATGCGAGTGCGCAAATAAAAACATTGGCCACAATAGTTGACTTCACTATGAAATCTGAGAAGACAGGAAGGTTGAACCAAATATTTGTTCAACACAGAGTGTGGTTTACCGAGCAGTAGATTATTATTTTTTGTTCCTTCACATCTTCTTCCTTGATCTTTGAATTTTTGTAACACAAGCATTCATTTCCGATAGTTTGTTTTCAATTCACGGCATACATTTGCTGAATTGGTATGGTTTGGAGACAACAGTAACTCTACAACAGTAACGTCAACCAGTTCTAAGTCTTTATGGATCTGAGAGTTGGCGTTCCACTACGGCAGATATTGTTATTGTTGTTGTGTAATATTGTGATGGTAAAAGAAAAAAGAGGAAGACCACATGAGAACGGTGTCAGACAGCTATGCTCCATATCATTTTCATGTATGACAAATACAATATTACCTTTTGCCCCTTGTAACCTTTAGGAACCCAATGCGCAAATAATGTCACCCCTACACATCAACCGTACTCAAAAGCGCATGATATATTGTGCTGTAGCCATGACCAGGACCTTTGTGTATATCCCATGATCATTGTTAAAGCAGACAGACGACAAAAGCCATTCAAATTCTCCAGGGATCTTGCTTCCATTTGTCGGGATGTTTTGTCAATACAATACTGGGTGGATAAGAATCACGGGCGGACTGATGCATCCACCGCCGGTAATAGTACTCCTAGCAGTCGCGGACAACTATTTCAGAGCTATACTCGTCCGATAGCCAGGCAAAATGTCGAAAGCTGAGGATGTTGAATACATGGACCTTCTCAGGAACACCTGACCTTGTTGTATTCTCGGCGCTGTTCCATAGTTAGCAGGCAAACCTTGTGCTCGCTGCGACCGTACTGCCGAGAAAAAAACACCGATTGGGTCTTTGTACACAGGAAATGACGGTCTGAATGAGGGAGCCAGCACGTCTGTGGACCGGGGAATCGCTCTCCGGAAGCTCCAGGGAATGACATCAGCGGTATAAAGTGGAGAAAAAACACCAGAAGGCCATTAGCGAATGAGGAAGTTTGGCGGATTGAAAGAGAACTGACTCGAAACAACCATCTATATTTCCCTCTGGGAAGCGTTGGGCCACCATTGGAAACGTTCGTTGACTACTCTGTACAGACATAAGAAGGTAACCATGTATATTACCTATGTTTACAGACCGATACGCTGTAGAGTCATTGATAATCATAGATGTCTATATAGATAGATGACAACGAATGGATAGCCTTTTGGTGACAGCGAATAGAGCGAAAGACCGGAAGTAACGTTACAATATCAATACTATTGTATTGATACGCTGTTCTAGGGACTCGCTTTGCCTCCGTATGTTTGTCCTTAGTTCTGTAAAAGAATTCTATGATAACACAAATCATCACGGACGTGCATGCCGGTCAGGGATGTGATGAAAGATTACCTTTGCTGAATCGTGTTACGCTAAAGACTAGCTCTCGCCGTGATTGTATCTGGAAATGGCCCGACTTTATAACTAAGCCATTTCTTGTTCAAACATGGCGACTGTCAATCAATAACATAAGCTTATAGTTTCAGCAAATCTTTGTTTTCATCACATCATTCGTTACAAGGGATTTTCTGATACGTGAGCGCCCCTTAGGCCACAGCAAGTAAATTTTATGGATGACATCCTCTGCAGACTGCAAAAATAGTGCGATAGGGCGAAAAAAAAACAAGATGGGTGAAAAAAAACAAGATGGCTACATTTTCAAAAATAGGCACCATAAGTTGTGATGAATGTTGTAATAAGAAACATGGTATCAGAGCCAACAAGGCATTCATTCCTGTATTTAAGACATGTACTGAAGTGGTATAAGTGACACTAGTGTGGTAGACTGGCATCACCAACAAAGTTGGTAACCACACTCATGGCTTCCATATTGGTGTCACCTTTACAACTATCCAATTAGTTTCATTTCTACAACTACAGTCCTGGGTACCTCACAAGTGTCACTTCTACAAGTACAATTATTAGGCTACAAGAAAACATATTTGCTCATTTTGGCACTTTATCGTCACGTTGACCATCCCTGCAGAAGAAAAAAATTTTTTTTTTTTCTGAAATCAGGCGAAAATTAATGCGCGCGCTGATGTCATCCATAAAATCTACTTGCTGTGACCTTAAACTAAATCTAACCTAACATTTACGTTAAATTCGGTTAGGTTAGGTCGGATCGTAAAAAAAGATGTACAAGTTTAGAATGAGACAAGTATTACTCGGTCATTTGTTAGTTAAGGATAATTTGGCAGTATAGAAATTCAAGTAGATGAGAGAATTTCTTGTTAGAAGAATGAATATTGCTTTAACTGGCCGGGCGTTACGAAATAGATTTTCTCATGTAGGAGTCTAGACGTACATATCATTTACTGATAACAGAAGCCTAATACAATACTGTAATTTTTTATGCAAAAACGCTAAAGCAATTGCATATGATTTTGGGAACGGTCAGACATTTTAGAGAAGTTCCGTTGTCTTTCGTCAGTGACACTGAAGAGATCTTGTTGGAGAACAGTTTTCATATCCTAGCCATGAATGGATATGCAAAATATATCTAGTTGGAGAGCAGGTTTTTCCTAACTATGAATTAGTATGCAAAGGGGGGAAGACGAAGAGTTCTCCAACAAGATCACTTCAGTGTCACTAACGAAAGACAACGTATCTTGTCTGAAACGTCTGACCGTTTCCAAAATCATATGCAATTGCTTGAGTAACTGCTTTTTGGCATATCTTATTACCTGGATGTCTAACCTTCATCGACGTACTTAATGCATTATACATTTTCGTAAGAAAAGGACAGACATTCCAAAATGAAGAATTGAAAACTGGTGTGTGCAAAAATGTGAATGACGTTCAATGGACAATATATTGTCCACATACATACACAGCCCGCAGAAAAAAATAGGTGAATCATTTTGGAACTTGACCTTCGTTACCAAAATCACTATGTACTCACCTACTAAATATCATAAAGATCTATCCACAGCTTATCGGGTACATACATAACGTTACAAACACACGTCGGAAAACAGCATCTCCACCAGGGCACAACTAAAAACATAGTATTCAAGGCCAAGGTAATTTCACTTTATTTGGCTACGTATCATAGAAGTTCAAAGTATATTTCTTCGGTCTGCAAATAGCCTG
The DNA here is from genome assembly GCF_000003815.2 of Branchiostoma floridae. Taxonomy (NCBI): domain Eukaryota; kingdom Metazoa; phylum Chordata; class Leptocardii; order Amphioxiformes; family Branchiostomatidae; genus Branchiostoma; species Branchiostoma floridae. The sequence goes on along the minus strand of NC_049988.1, from coordinate 5,359,900 downwards.
AAATAATAAGTAATATTAAGTTGATGCTGAATATGTACATGAAGCTCTGTGGAAATATTTCCAAGGCACCCATACGGCATACGAACTGTTTACAATAGGTCCCTTCAGAAAGAGACATTTTGGGATTTTTTTTGTCAAGCTTCAGACCAAGAATGTATATTTTCCTGTGCCCAGGTATTGAACCTAAGAACTAGACATTTGATACTGGGGTGCTAAGGACAAATGCCTTTTTAATATTTCTCCATGCACCATTTCAAAATTCTTAATTAAGATTTGTTTGCTATTTTCTAACACATCTTGGTTTGCTATTTGCAAAGGGGTAGAAGGAATTTTGAGATAGTCTACTTCCGATAACATTTCATCCCGCATGGGGACGCAGGTGGAGTGAGAGATTACTGTACTCGCTAGCAAATGTGAACTTTCTTAAATGTTAGGATGTTAGTTATTTCTAATTTTGGGCTTTTTTCAAGAATGTGTATTTTGGGCTCCTATGTCATATTTTATATGTATTTTGGGCTCCTATATATATATATATATATATATATGCGTGTGTGTGTGTGTGTGAAATTCGGTATTGAGCATATATGCCCTGACTTATCATGGCGTCTGTAGGTTGCAAATTATTAAGAAATTAACATTTTTTTTGCATGTGATATTACTTTCATTCTCCATAACAGGGAAATTGTAAACGTTTCATCTCAACCCTTTCGTCAGTTATCGCCTGTTCAACCTGTCAAACATATCAGACACGAACATTAACTTTTTTCCTAAACAAATTTCTCAACATTACGTTCTCCGCTCATTCAAACGCACTTCCGTTATTTCTTTTATTACCAAATAGGAGCATACGCTGGACTTAGCCGAATCAATCAAAACGTTTGCAGCCTAGACTGAGTGAAACATAAGGATTAGCACCTTTCCTCTTTGAAAGGAGAGCGAATTTACTACAGGGCTTGTGTGGTTCTTCTGCAGCTGTTTTCTGTGCGTAATTGCAATTTTGATATTCCCGCAGGCCACGGAAACACCAGAAGACTAAAGGACAAGCCTGAGTACTAGACAGCAGCCTGAAAGCCTCCCACGCCTTCTATGTAAACCAACACATCCTGCCGACGGAAGGTGGAAGATGGCAAAAGCACACGCACATCTGGGTCGCCACGGCGGAAATTGGTCGGGACTTTCTAACGTTGGTGCCATAACAGCATCTCCACTCTGGTTTCTGAATGGGAGCTCCTGGAACATCACCAACTCTACGTGGGAGAACGACTTCGGCGGGAAAAACACGACCGGGCATCCAGCCGGGGATGTCGGCGGGGATGAAGAGGACGGGGTGCCGCCGCTGGCCCTCATCAAGGCCGTGGTTCTGGTCGTGGTGCTGGGAATCGTGCTGCTGTCCTCCTGTAAGTTGGTGTTGCAGTTCGTGACCAGAATAACCGAACGCAGGCTGTGAACACAAGTGCAATAGTCGCCATTTCACACTGCCAGTGTGTAACATTCTCCAGGCTATCTGGCTGTTGAAGAAGCGAGTCCTGCTCTTGGTATTTATTTACAATTGCTTCCAGGGACGGCACTGCAAAGCCCATTAGTCTTCGCAAATACCACATTTCACGTACAGCGTTTAAGTTTATAGGTCAACCTGGTATTGTTACGGTGTGATAATGTCAGGCCATATCGCATTTCAAACAGAACCGTTACGTCGACTTATAAGGATATTATGTCGAATTATGGAACATGGAATATGTATCCTTTCCATCTGGCCAGTACCATACAAAGAACTAGAAGTCGTTGCATATGAAGCATTTGTCTTTACCATGATGCATCCTAGATATCTTTGCTATC
>NC_049988.1:5345115-5357016 GCF_000003815.2 Branchiostoma floridae | reverse complement strand
CATGCCTTGTTTCATAGCAATACATAATAAGTCATCTAGTATCAAGAACTTAGAGTTCGCGACCTCATACCTCCATGAAATATTTTGGTAATGTAAATTTTATGCAAATGACTTACATATTTACATGACTTATGCATGGTGATGTTCATCATTGACAAACGTACGCATGTCACAAGTATAAAATTCCCATCATAAGTTATTAAGTGTTTTTCAACATTCTTTCTGAGCGCAAGAGATATCTAATATCCAAAATGTGTGACCATAGATAGTCCAGAACACGCGATAGCAAAACCAGAAGTTGCACTGCAGTATCAAGGGACGCCACTAGGGGGACCAAAATCTAATCACCCTGCCAACACATTATGAAACCAATTCACTCAGTTTTTCTTGAGCTATCCTGTACACAGACACACACACACAGAAACACACTCACACACACACAGAAACACACACACACACACACACACACACACACACACAGAGAGAGAGAGAGACATACACACACGAACGCTATTGAAAATATAACCTCCATGAAAGGAAAAAAATCATGCAAAGACAGTCCTTATTATAGCTTTGAGGTTTGTACGGAAGGATTCAATAACATAAGGATGAATTAATGAATTTATGAATGTATGAATGAATATAATGAAATATATGGATCATAAAATACAGTGATTAGAAACGAATAGCCCGTCTTGAACTATTACTGCACATAGCAACCCGATTCTGATTGTTTATGCCCAATGTCATTTCGAATCATTGTCTTGCATACTGCCAGAAATAGATCAGTAGTGTTGCCCAATCTACTCTGGGAATCCGTGAAAATTACAAAGATAAAAGCAGAAATACCCCGAGTTGTACCCGTGCTCCTATTGGTTAATCTGCTCCTTTTGACTTTGACTCAGTTTGAATACACAATTTTCATGGACGGTTTTCCTAGTTGATGCCCTGTTCTCATAGATGCATTCTGATATGTTGCTTCTGTCTGGGAATGAGAATCTTACATCTAACGACCAGTACCACCTTTGCCTTGAAACATCACATTTTCTGGCACCAAATCCGAAGTCTTAACGTTACGCTTTCGTGAAATTTCAGGCACCCAACTTTAGAATGCGCTCATTCAACTCTGTTCCCGCCAGCTTAGCTATCGCCATGAATATTAGAAAAATCGTGTTACCAAGGGAGGCAAGTATGCAACAAGGCCAGTCACCCCTTTCTGAAAATCTCTTGAGGCATCATTTAAGTGCTGTCATGGATGTTGTCAAATCGTTAGTATGTCACATGTCGGTACTCTTTGCCAAGTGCTTTAAAGGAATTGTTCTCTCTTTAATGGCACTGAAAATCCCATTGAAAAGCCCATGGGAAAAACCCAGGGTATCCTCCCAGGACGCATTAATTGATTGGTAAATCAGTACTGAACATCTTTTGTAGAAATATAACAAGTTAGCAAATAGAAACGTGCAAATAGCCGAAATGTATCTGATAAATCAAATGTTATCAGCTCTAATAATTCCAACGGATACCACCACATCTAGAAAACTGTTGTAGCTTTTTTCAACATTGTCTTGAACACCGGGTGCTAGCGCTACATTAGTACATATCTTCAGAGGCTCAATTTCATGTGATATATGTGCCTCTTTCATTATGTGTAAATACATACTGCTGTATTTTATACAAAGATGGAAACCATAGCACGTGAATAATATACCAAATATGTTATATCTTGCTATCTATCAATACTTAATTAAATGAGTGTTGACACAGGTATTATGTACATGAAGAAAAAAATAGGTGGGGGGGGGCACAAATTCAAGTAAATAATCAAGAGTTAAACCGTTAACAATCCTGTAGGACAAGCAGACTCAATGAACTAATCTCTTCTGTCAGATAACGTTTCCCAACCCTCATCTTGACATGACAAATACGGCGACCCCCTTATGACACCTGTCACAACAATTGAGCAGTGATATTGGATACATTCAATAAGATGATCTTTGTAAGGTAACAGTAGGAAGCGTTTGAATGGTCGACGCGTATACGGTGCTACACACGTTAGTTTTGCAGTGGGATTTGCCTTGCCGACTTCGTACCGGCCGACTGGTAATGAAAGATGTTCTCGTTTCGTGTACATTTCTTTAGTTTAGCGTGGTGAGTGGTATTGTTATGTTAATTCGGTGAAATGTGGGCTCATAGGTGCAGTTTGATAGGTTGTGCTCGCAGCTGAAGTTTGACATGTTTTCGCAGTTATTTTGTTTGTCGTAATTATACGATCTTGTGCCCTTGGGAAAGGCACTTTACACGACTTTCCTCACTTAACTCAGGTGTAAATGAGTATCTAGCTGCGGCTAGTGACCTTGTGTGGCCGTGGTGGGGCTTTGTGGCCGAGACAGGCTTTAGGGGCATGTTCGGGCATGAGCGGCTCCCGCCATGGCACACGAGTCGGGGGTAGGAGGAACCCCTTACATCCTTGGTTGGAAGTCCTCCTAGGAGACGGATACTCCGAACAACAAACCTGCATCTGCTGGAGCCGCCTCACACGTTGCAGACAGTTCTGCCCCTGTGAGACTTAGTGCTACAGTAGACGAGAGGGTGGAGAAGGAATTGCACACCCCTCCTTCACCATAAAAAGTCACGTGCAGGTCAGGCAAACAGGCAAAAAGCCAGTCTGCCTCCTCATCTGTCCAAAACGACAGGAGAACCAAAAAAAATTATACGTTTGACATGTGGTTTTAGCGAACGGTATGTTCGCTGTAAATCCCACTGTACATAAACTTTATTGACTTCAAGACTGCTTTTGACAGTATCAAACGAGAATTCATCTGGAAAGCCTTTTCTTTCTATGGCCTTCCTGCTAAGTACATTCGAGTCTTACAGGCTTTCTTCAACAAGACAGTGAGCGCAGTAAGAGTCAATGGGGAGCAGTCCAATTGGTTCGATGTTGAATCCGGAACGGGCCAGGGCGACATACAGGGTCCACCAGTTTTTAATGTGTGCATCAACTTGGCAGCCTACCTCACGGAACAAAACAAACGGCTCAGCGCAGGTGCAGTGTTGATGCAGGAAACTCCTCAACAGCCTTTGGTATCGGTCATGGATACTGACTATGCTGATGATATGGCCTTACTGGACAACACAAAACCCGGCCTGAGGTTCCTAAAGATAGCATCAAAGCTGGCAAAGGAGTATAGTCGGCTCCGGTGCCCAGTGACTCCCTTTGGCCGGCTATCTCCCTTTGGCCGGCTGTACTCCTTTGCCAGCTTTGATACTATCTTTAGGCACCGTAGGGTCTGCTAGGGGACTAGTAGATGGAGAACTTAAGAGGAGCAGAGACATTTGGGCTGGATTGACTTAAGGGTGGTCTGGTTTTAGGTTGGAGGGTATCAAGAAAGTATGAAAAGACAGACGCAGGAAGCTGGGGACTGAATTGCAAATTGCGTGTTTACTATATGTGGCATTATACGGATCAGAAACTTGGCTACCAACAGCAAGAGAAACAACGTGACACGGCAGACCAGGGGTGGGTATGTGGCTTCCTGTGTCTGAGATGGCAACCGCCAGTCCAGCGGCGGACAACGTCTGTGTAGCTTATGCTAGTTGCTCCCTATTGTTTGGAAAGATGTGTGTACAAGAGACGCGAGAGGGGTTTGGAAGTAAGGGCATTAAACACTCGTTCCTTCGTGAAACGAAGGTTTGTAGTCAGTGCTGTTTTGATGTCAGGGGGTCGTTTGTCAGCCTGATAACTGGGGAACGCGTGGATGGATTGTTTTGATATTTGGTATGTGGGTAGGATTAGACATGACAAAGGAATGGCAGGAATTGCGTTACGGCAGGGCGCTCTGGCGGCGTGTTATGGTACTGCAGCGGAACTTTCGGTTTTGCTATTTTTTGTTTGGGACTTGTTTGGGTGATGATTTGTAAGTGGTAGGTAGCTGTGTAAAAGCATAGTAAGGTGTGTAAGTTTTGGCCACCTAGGGGTTTCGCAGGGGCGGTGAAATTAATTCTTGTTTTAGGTTTTGAGAAGGAATAATGAAAGCAGGGGTTGATGGATCTTAATGACTGTAGGTATGCAGATAGCTTACGTAATGATGTACATAATTGTATACTTGTTATGCAAATCAAGTGGTAATTTGCATGATACAATAGGTATGTGTAGAAACCTCGTATAGGGCATGTCTGTGAACAGTCCAGCATCGTAAGACCATGCCAGATTGATCTGATATTTCGTATGTGTTTAGTTCTTGAGAAGGAGAAGAAACGTACGAGGTGTTTTTTCGTCTAGTGGCTTCTGACGGTTTTGCAGGGGATGTTTGTACGTGGAAAATGGGTTTGGCCCTGAGTGGGTATTACGCAATCGTGCTATATTTAGGTGGTATTACGTCATGCTGCTACCACGCTGCACTTACCCCGTCTCCACAGGAAGTGACACCCAAAGTCAACAAAAAATGGTACTATAGGGACAGTACATTATACATGGTATGGTGGGGTGTACGTGTTTCCCATAAGATTTGATAATCTGTACACCAAGAAAAAGAGCAATGATGATATTGTATACAGGGGCATATATTATAAGTTTTAAAAGGGTTGTACATGTAACAGTTACTACCGGTACAATACATTGTTGAAAAAAGCAGGGTTTGTTTTTCACAGTAACTTGTAGTCATTAATGAGATTGTTTATAGGGATTGTACATTAGACATATGGGATACACAATGTAGTGGACTGCATTGTGAAACAAAGAATGTTACATGATCATTGTTGCAAGCAACAAGTCGAAAATGATTATCTGTATTGCAGCAGTTGTATATTATACTTAAAGGGGTTGTACAAGAAAACTATATTACTTTGTGGAAACGTCCATGCAATGTATTAAGCCGTCAATATTGACTTGTTTTATCTCGATAGTCCATTATTCACATTGGATATATAACGTACTACATTGCGGAGCTAGGTAGCAATTTGCATCTTTGATATCTATGTATATATCTATAAATATCTCTTTTTTTCAGTTACAGATGTAATACATGTACGTTTGACTGTCCTGTTATGAAATGCTGCGGATTGATTAATTGTGCAAACTAGCCCCTGGTTTGCATAAAATACTTGATTATAGAAGGCATCCCCCAAGTCATCTAGAGATCAAAAAGCATGACGATCCGTCAACCCTTCCCGTGTTATTACCCTCCAAAGGAATGATGCAATTACGCACATGCGTAAGACTTGTTGTAAATTCCGGGAATTTTTACCAAGGCCACAGCAAGTAAATTTTATGGATGACATCCTCTGCAGACTGCAAAAAACGTGCGATCGGACGAAAAAAAAAAAAGATAGGTAGAAACAAACAAGATGGCCACATTTTCAAAAATAGGCACCATAAAGCTGTGACCACTGTTGTAAAAATAATTAAAGGGACAAAACATGGCATCAGAGCCAACAAGGCATTCATTCCTGTTTTTAAGACATGTACTGGTGTGGTAAAAGTGACACTATTTAGTGTGGTAGACTGGCATCATCAACAAAGTTGGTAAGCACACTCATAGCTTCCATATATCCAATAAGTTTTATTTCTGCAACTAGAGTTCGGCGACCTCATACCTCCATGAAAATTCAGAGCTTTCGTAAATTTCATGCAATTGACTAACACATTAACATAATTTATGCATGGTGTTGTTAATCATTGACTAACGTACACATGTCACAATTATAAAATTTCCATTATTAATCATAAAGTGGTTTTGCAATTTTTACATGAATTATGCAAATAAGTTCCTCATTACCATATTTGGTATCTGCTTATATTCCACCTATCATAATTAACATGTATTAAGGTCCAGTTATGGAAAACAATGGAACTATACAATTTCCTCATTAATTATGCAAATCAAGTCCTCATTTGCATTACATGTATATCATTATGAACATCTTTGCCTAAGCTACCTGCATGCGTAAAATGCAGGCAATTCGTCGTTCCTTTCTGCAGTTATCCTCTTTGGAGTGTCTTGACAAAAAACGCCCCTGCAGTTCCACAATTGAATGTTAGGGGGCTGAAACATGCCCCACTTGTTTATGGTACTAATAGCTATTTATCACCTAAATATCAAGACCATAGTATGTCTGAAACATGAGATACATTGAAAAAACTGCTATGATAGAATATTCTCATTAATTATGCAACTGTACTCCTATTTTGCATAATTGGTATTTTATCTTGTAAAAAATTGTCTAAGGTACCTACATACCAAAAATCATGAAAATCCGTTGTTCCCTTCTTGAGTTATCCTCTTCAGAAGTTTTTGACAAAAATGCCCCTGCTATCCCAAAACTAGACGCTAGGGGGCCCAAACTGATGTCATTTCTTCCTGAACACAAGAGCTATCTAATACTCAAAAATCGTGACCATAGCATGTTCAGAACACCGAAATAGTAAAACCGGAAGTTGTGCTGCAGTACCAAGGGGAGCCGCTAGGAGGCCCAAAATCTAACCATTTCCAGCTTTTGTCACACACTACTAACAAACCAAGTATGAAACCAATCCACCCAACCGTTCATGAGTTATTTTGTTTACACACACACAGACACACACACAGACAGACAAACTCAGGGTAAACTAGAGTTCGGCAACCTCATACCTCCATGAAAATTTAGAGCTTTCGTAAATTTCATGCAATTGACTAACACATTAACATAATTTATGCATGGTGTTGTTCATCATTGACCAACTTACACATGTCACAATTATAAAAATCCCATTATTAATCATTAAGCGGTTTTAAAATTTTTACATAAATTATGCAAATAAGTTCCTCATTACCATATTTGGTATCTGCTTATATTCCACCTATTATAACTAACATATGTTACATTTATTGAAGTCCAGTTATTGAAGATAATGGAATTATACAATTTCCTCCTTAATTATGCAAATTAAGTCCTCATTTGCATAACATGTATATCATTATGAACATCTTTGCCCAAGGTACCCGCATGCCTAATATGATGCCAATCCGTCAATCCTTTCTGCAGTTATCCCCTTTGGAATGTCGTGACAAAAACTCCCCTGCAGTTCCTAAATTAAATGTTAGGGAGCTGAAACTTGCCCCACTTTGTCATGACACAGAAAGCTATCTACCACCCAAATGCCATGACCATATCATGTCCGGGACAAGAGATACATAGAAAAAACTGCTATGATAGAATGTTCTCATTTATTATGCAAATGTGCTCCTATTTTGCATAATTAGTATTTTATTTTGTACAACATTGTCTAAGGTACCTACATACCAAAAATCATGAAAATCCGTTGTTTCCTTCTTGAGTTATTGTCTTCAGAAGTTTTTGACAAAAATGCCCCTGCTATCCCAAAACTAGACGCTAGGGGGCCCAAACTTATGTCACTTATTCCTGAGCACAAGAGCTGTCTAACACGCAAAAATCGTGACCATAGCTTGTTCAGAACACCGAGATAGCAAAACCGGAAGTTGCGCTGCAGTACCAAGGGGAGTTGGTAGGGGGCCCAAAATCTAATCATTTCCAGCTTTCATCACACACTACCAACACACCAAGTATGAAAGCAATCCACCCAACCGTTCATGAGTTATCTTGTTTACACACACACAGACACACACACAAACGCAGGGTAAACTAGAGTTCGGCGACCTCATACCTCCATGAAAATTTAGAGCTTTCGTAAATTTCATGCAATTGACTAACACATTAACATAATTTACGCATGGTGTTGTTCAGCATTGACTAACGTACACATGTCACAATTATAAAATTCCCATTATCAATCATAAAGCGGTTTTGCAAGTTTTACATGAATTATGCAAATAAGTTCCTCATTACCATATTTGGTATATGCTTATATTCCACCGATCATAATTAACATGTGTTACACGTATTGAGGTCCAGTTATTGAAAACAATGGAATTATACAATTTCCTCATTAATTATGTAAATTAAGTCCTCATTTGCATAACATGTATATCATTATGAACATCTTTGCCTAAGCTACCTGCAGGCCTAAAATGCAGGCAATCCGTCGTTTCTTTCTGCAGTTATAGCAGTTATCCTCTTTGGAGTGTCTTGACAAAAACACCCCTGCAGTTCCACAATTAAATGTTAGGGGGCTGAAACTTGCCCCACTTGTTTATGGCACTAAAAGCTACCTACCACCTAAATATCAAGACCATAACATGTCTGGAACAAGGGATACGTTGAAAAAACTGCTATGATAGAATAGTCTCATTAATTATGCAAATGTACTCCTAATTTGCATAATTGGTATCTTATCTTGCAAAACATGGTCTAATGTACCTACATACTAAAAATGATTAAAATCCGTTGTTCCCTTCTTGAGTTATCCTCTTCAGAAGTTTTTGACAAAAATGCCCCTGCTATCCCAAAACTAGACGCTAGGAGGCCCAAACTTATGTCACTTATTCCTGAGCACAAGATCTATCTAATACTTAAAAATCGTGACCATAGCATGTTCAGAACACCGAGAAAGCAAAACCGGAAGTTGCGCTGCAGTACCAAGGGGAGCCGCTAGGGGGCCCAAAATCTAATCATTTCCAGCTTTTGTCACACACTTCCAACAAACCAAGTATGAAACCAATCCACCCAACCGTTCATGAGTTATTTTGTTTACACACAGACAGACAGACACACACACAGACAAACGCAGGGTAAAACATACAAATGTCACAATTATAAAATTCCAATTATTAATCAAAAAGTGGTTTTGCAATTTTCACATAAATTATGCAAATAAGTTCCTCATTACCATATTTGGTGTCTGCTTATATTCCACCTATCATAATTAACATGTGTTACATGTATTGAGGTCCAGTTATCGAAAACAATGGAACTATACAATTTCCTCATTGATTATGCAAATTAAGTCCTCATTTGCATAACATGCATATCATTATGAACATCTTTGCCCAAGCTACCTGCATGCCTAAAATGATGCCAATCCGTCGTTCCTTTCTGCAGTTATCCTCTTTGGAGTGTCTTGACAAAAATGCCCCTGCAGTTCCACAATTAAATGTTAGGGGGCTGAAACTTGCCCCAATATGTCATGGCACTAAAAGCTATCTACCACCTAAATGTCAAGACCATAGCATGTCTGAAACAAGAGATACATTGAAAAAACTGCTATTATAGAATATTCTCATTAATTATGCAAATGAACTACTATTTTGCATAATTAGTATCTTATCGTGTACAACATTGTCTAAGGTACCTATATACCAAAAATCATGAAAATCCGTTGTTCCCTTTTTGAGTTATCCTCTTCAGAAGTTTTTGACAAAAACGCCCCTGCGATCCCAAAACTAGACGCTAGGGGGCCCAAACTTATGTCATTTCTTCCTGAGCACAAGAGCTATCTAATACTCAAAAATCGTGACCATAGCATGTTCAGAACACCGAGATAGCAAAACCGGAAGTTGCGCTGCAGTACCAAGGGGAGCCGCTAGGGGGCCCAAAATCTAATCATTTCCAGCTTTCATCACACACTACCAACACACCAAGTATGAAAGCAATCCACCCAGCCGTTCTTGAGTTATCTTGTTTACACACACACACACACACAAACACACAGACAGACACACAAACGCAGGGTAAAATATAACCTCCATGACATTTCATGGAGGTAAATATAACCTCCATGACACTTCATGGAGGTAAATATAACCTCCATGAAAATGTCATGGAGGTAACTACAGTCCTGGGTACCTCGCAAGTGTCACTTGTACAAGTACAATCATTAGGCTACAACAAAATATATTTACTCATTTTGGTACTTTATCGTCATGTTGACGGTCCTTGCAGAAAAAAAATTCTTGTTTTTTTTTTCCCCCTGAAATCAGGCGAACATTAATGCGCGCGCGGATGTCATCCATAAAATTTACTTGCTGTGGCCCAATCGAACATACTCAGTTAGGCTAATATCTCTCTCTTTGTTAGTTACATGTGTCTTATGTTTGAGTATCTGCTATTATGATATGAAGTAGGCTTTTAAACTGTCCTAATTATCTATGCAAATTAGCCTCTGATTTGTATAATAAAATTTGATTATGTAAGGCATCTCCAGAGCTATCTCACCCATTCGCTCGCTCACAGTTCATAACAAAAACTATCTGCATTCCAAATACCATGACAATCTGTGAACCCAAATTATTCCACTCCAACGGGATGATGCAACTACATAGGCGCGGAAAAATCCTGTAGAATTCCGGACAATTTTGCCAATCGGACGTATCATATACTGTTAGCCTAGCCCCTGAGATGTCTATAAAAACACCCTCAAACCACCACATCCTCACCCATTTCACGAAGGTTGAGTTCTGCGAACGCTTGTTCTCATTGAAATGTCGAAAATGGAATTTTTTTGGTCGAAACATAAATCGGCTTTATTTTCAGTGAAAACTATGTGGTTGTTTAGGAAAATTCCTCTTTAAACCATAGCCAAAAAATGGCAACTTATTATTTTCGGTCCCATTGGTAATGCATTACAGGGCAGGTAAGAAACGTTACCGGTAACGTTTGTTACAACAGTAGACTTTACCCTGTTAGGACTCACCTTATTGACTACATCATTTAGGTATAAGTGGACGTCCCTTGGAACATTTAATTAAAAAGTGGGCAGCTTTTTTACACTAGGTCAAATAGAAAGCTTAAACAGCATCGAACAATGGTAACGTTTGTTACAGTCATTTCTTAACAACATTTTGTTAAGCAATGTGGGATACAAATGACAGTCAACAACCCTTTCTTGTTTCTTCAGAAAGCCAGATAAACTGTACAGCGTCACAAAAACAGCCATTTCTAGTCTTTCTAGCAACCATCGTACTCATGGTGGTAACGGTTGTTACCGAATCTGGCGACAGGCATAAACTACGTACCTCACACAGCCTCCAAGATCAGTGACAGGAGCGATCTGACGTGATCGGTCAGAGGGCCTTGGTAGCTGGTTTAACCTGCCGAACAATTATTCTGGGAACTGAATTGTTACATTTTTGGCTACTATATGAATTCTTCGTTTCTTCTCAGGCGACAGCCATTTTTTAGGGGGTGAAATCCCACCCATGGCTATAATAATCTTCTAAGCCATTAACCAATACGAATGTTGTAGTGCATCTTGTGTAAAACATTGCAGGGGTTGTGGAAAAATGAAGGAACCAGTGATGCTGTCTATAATTTGCTCCATATCAAGGCGTAAAGTCAGGTGACAGCATTTCGACATTTAAATGAGAACGAGCCTAAAAACAATCACCCTCCCGCCCTGTTTTCCGTTCTCTGTTCGGAGACCGTTCCGTGACTTTTCTGCCCTAACCTTAACCTTCATCCGAGTTTCGCCTTAGGTAACTTTTGATAGAGTGGTGGTCTCAAATGTGCTTGGTATGAAGATGAAGAGAATCTGATGGTTGACATAGCAATATGCTAATTATCTAAAACAAGAGCTAATATGCATAATTGATGAAAGTTTATAAACTCACTGCGTTCCAAAATAGGACTTTTAAACATGTTGCATCTGTCAATGAGAATGAGGGGAACAACGATAAATATCTATCAAGCAAATAAAAACCTAATTTGAATGATGGATGTTAAAATACCATACGGTGATTTACATCGTTCTTCCTGGCCGGGAGACCTGGCGCATGCGCGTCTTGTAATCAGGTAGCGAAAGGGTTTGTTATGCCGTAAATGATGATGATGATAATAATACCACATTGCCAAAGCAAAAATTCGATTTTGATATAGACCACATGAATAGCGATTCGAGTTTCAGATTCTACTAAGGTTACGTACATGCTGTCCGTTCGCTTTGTTATCACAATCTATTTCTGTCAAACCCGACAAGTCAATTCTTTCGTCTTACATACTAGTCTAAGCTCT
>NC_049988.1:5336083-5344850 GCF_000003815.2 Branchiostoma floridae | reverse complement strand
CATTCGATGTTTTATTTTCTAGTGCATTCAATTTATGATACGAAAAACTATTCTTATCGTCTTTAGTTAAGATTTTCTAATGATGATCGAATCTAGACAAATGTGGTTTAAATTAACATAAATGCTTATTTTCCCTCCGACGTAATTACGTCTTGTTTCATGTTATTTCTTCAGTAGTGCACGCCCTCAAGAACGGTCCGAGGCAAGTACTTTCCTACGTAATTACGTTTCTATTTTGGCGCCAGAAACAGCATCCCCCTAAGTCATGGTGATCGATCATGTTTTAGCCTGTCAGAGATGGGGCCGTCGGAAGCAGATGGAAGTTGAACTATACTTTCGGCACCTCCCCTCTGATGTTACTGAAAACCAAATCTTGATTCCTACCGCAAAATCTAGTCATTTCCGCTCGTGACGTTATAGTAAACACGGCGGCCCATTAAGAAACTGGTAGCGCAATTGGTTGCAAAAAAAAAGAAAAAATCCTTTGAAAAGCAAATTTTATCGATACGTTTTTAAAATGTCTGCTTTTTTTTCTAAAAAAAAAACAACACCTTTTTCTGTGAGACGCATTTCCACGTTTCTATATTTACCAAGTTAAACATACGTAATTGTTCATAGAAAAATTCTGTCTTGGCTGAAAACAATCAGGATATGTTGATTTTTAGTGACATAAACACTTAACTAAACAGTGTACATTGATTGCACAGTTCTATAAATGCCCATATTATTTGTACATCGTGGAAAGATAATTACAAATAACATTTTTCACTGCTCTGTTCCACACAAAACGTATACACTAGTAGTGGATGGCAGAGATGATATACGTCTGTTCAACAACGGCCTGGTGATTTTTCCTATCGCTGCTAGAACAAAGTGCATCTCGAAGTTTGATAACAACTTAGGACATTATGACAGAGTGGCGAGAGGGAGTACATGCAGCTATCTTACCGTGCAGGAAAAATGATTTAAACTTGTGGGAGAAGTAAAAGCACTCTACTTGTTTTCTAAAAACAGGAAAACGAAAATTTTACTTTCATTAAAACATAAAGCACGAAAAAAAAATCAACACTAAGAATTAATTCAAGTCCGAAACATGTTGGGCAGATGTATAAGGTTACAGCATTTTTACCTCATGTCAAGCTAATAACATCATTACTTCTTAATATCAATACGTGTATATATTTAAAGTCAGTATTTGAATACTTCCTATGTTCGTTAAGAACATCCAATAAAAATTGAAATGAAAAGGTGATTTGCATTAGCTTGGGAGAATTGCTGTATTCAACTGTAAACAGGGCACGTGTTATTTGAATGTCATATAACCGAAGCATAGGTTGTTAGTGAGTCAATGTCCTGCCATGGCGGCCCTGCGCGCATTTTGTATTTCCGATTGAACATAGAAAATGTTGCCAGAAATTCAACCTTTCATCTGTAGATGACAAACGTGAGTTTGACAACATGAGTAGTAATACGATATGATTGAACAAGCTATTACGAGCATATTGACATAGATTGATAGACAAGGGTGCGATCTTCCGATTGCAAACCCCAGAGGGAGCCATAGTATGCGCAGAGCTTTGACGTTCTATAGTTATCACTGTCAACATTTGTAGTTTATCAGTAGCCAATGAAGATTATCTGAATCTTGCACGCAATGGTTACGTTTGTTGTGATGTTCTGGTGGAATTTCTACATCAAGAAATCACAGTCGCATCTACATCAAGTTTGTCCATATGGCATTGCTAAGAAACATGTCAAGATGCATTCAGACACGGCAATACAGACTAGGGCCACAACAAGTAAATTTTATGGATGGCATCAGCGCGCGCATTAATTTTTGTCTGCTTTCAGAAAAAAAAATTTTTTTCTTCTTCTGTAGGGATGGTTAACATGGCGACAAAGTACCAAAATGAGCGAATATATTGTGTTGTAGCCTAATAATTGTACTTGTAGAAGTGACACTTGTGAGGTACCCAGGACTGTAGTTGTAGAAATGAAACTTATTGGATAGTTGTAAAAGTGACATCAATATGGAAGCCAAGTGTGGTTACCAACTTTGTTGGTGATGCCAGTCTACCACACTAGTGTCACTTATACCACTTCAGTACATGTCTTAAATACAGGAATGAATGCCTTGTTGGCTCCGATGCCATGTTTTTTCCCTTTAATAACAGTCATCACAACTTTATGGTGCCTATTTTTGAAAATGTAGCCATCTTGTTTTTTTTACCCATCTTGTTTTTTTTCCCGCCCTATCGCACTATTTTTGCAGTCTGCAGAGGATGTCATCCATAAAATTTACTTGCTGTGGCCTAAGGCATAAAATACTGTACAAAACATAGGAACTAAATATAACCACAGGAATTCCAACTGAAGTACATTGACAAGCAGCAGAAGGAACACAGAATCGACCTTCTTCATCCTGCCAACAACTCCCACAGCCTGAATATTATCTGTATCTGTACAATCATATGGGACCGGTGAGGTGAGGTACAATCATACAGAATCACTTAATGATATGACACTACTGTTTCCAAAAGGAAAACTGATCTACAGTGGATGTCACTTGAAGACAAAGTTAAGTTACTAAATAAACTGGTATATACATATATAATATATAACAGTATACCTGGTAAGACAAGACAAAATAGCCAAGCCTTCAAGTACCAGAGTTACTAACCTAGGTTTGATGCGTATTTTTCCAGAACAAGAAAGAGTGGAATTTATTATCAAAGTAAGGGCATTTTCGCCCGATATCTTTAAAAACACTAAATCCTGCAGTTAGCTTAACATTTATAAATGTGCAAATGTCAGGTTTGACAGTGTAATATAACCAGCTGTTGCTTTGCCCCATGTCTGCAAAGTTGGTGTGTTATGCCAAAGGGCAATTATGCTGGCTAATATACAGATACAGACACTGCCGCAGTCCAAAGCTGCCTAGGCAGACGCATGTAATGACTTTTCTCATTGTCAATATAGTCAAGGTCAAAGATCAACCAATTGTATACACTTGTCAGCAGCCAACCAAATAAAAATCACATCAGCCTTTAACTGGTTTGGTATGATACTGTAGCTCTATGTCTGCATGTATTGAATATTACAATATATGTGGCCCATTGTAATTTATTATAAAGTAATCTATTATAAAATAGCATGCAACATCCTACTAGTAGATCATGATACACGCACCTACAGTGACATTTAGAATTGTCAACGAGTCAAAATGTTTCTGATGAAAAATACTGCATACAGTAAAACAAGTATACCCAGTATGAGCATGAAAACCAATCTTCTGTAGGATGAACACAGCCGCTGATGCAACAGCAAGACTTGCTCCTTAGTAAACTCTAACTCTCCAGAGTTCTCAATAATGTGATTGGCCAGCTCTATTTTCTTTTTCAGAGGCATTTGTGCTTGGACCCGTTTTACTGCCTTGTCTTTGTTGTAGTTGTTTCTTGCCATGAGTCTGTCAAGTTGTGTCTCCTCATCGCTGAAAAGAAGACAAAAAACTAAAACTATGTGATAATGCTCAATACAGGCTGGTTCAACCATGTTTCAAGGGAATATTGAAAAATAAAATACTTTCTCCTCATCACTAAATAATACATTTTACCGTTAAAATGCATCATCAAAACTAGAGTTCCACGACCCATACCTCTCCAAATGATTCTATCTTTTACTACTGCTGTATTAATGGTGTTTGTCATTAATTATGCAAATAAGGTTCTCATTTGCATAAATCATATTACTTGAGCATGTCCTCCACCAAACACACAACCTATGTTAAGAAAGGTCTTTATCGCATATTCTGATAATTTATGCAAATGAGGACCTATTTTTCATAATTAATGTGTAAAATATGTGCACAATCGACATATGTATGTATGACATTGAGGATTTTTTAGCCTAGTCAATGAGGATATTATGTAATACCCTGGCTATGTGTATTGTGTGTGTGTTGTCATGAAATTGTGGTAATTAAATGTATGAATGCAAATGGCTTAAACTGAATCAACTGAATCAGCTAATCCTCGGACCCACAGTTCTGACTTACCATGACACAACCACTGTGGTGTAGAGGTATGTCTGTAGCTTCCTCCCAGTCTCAAACAGCAGGGGAACATCCAGTATGGTGTACTTATGACCTGCAGACAGAAACACACACTTATCCTGAACAATATTAGATGCAGAATCAATCAATCAATCAAAAAATGGTTTATTATTGAAACAAGGTTCTGGCAGCCAGGGGCTGAGTTGTGTCTTGTTGTTCATAAAAACTCAGCTTGTTGCGACATACATAATTAATCACTGAAAAATGATTATACTTTAAAACTAATGATCAAAGGGAGTATTGCTGTTTCAGTGGATATAAGGTTTAACATGAGTAAAATATAATAATATAAAGCTTGTAAGCAGTGTCATTTTGTTTTGTTGACTTAGCAATGACAGCACTGGACTATTACAAAATCTGGCAGTACAGAAGGTAGGTAAGTTCCGCAGGTTACAGCCGTGCGTCTGTCCACGGGTTTGTGGTAACAAGTCTGCAGTTCTACAGCAGAGGTTAATTCTTCTTTCCTCCAGGGTTTCAGTCATATCAAAATAGATGTGGTATATCTTTTAAACCATTACCAGCACACATGTTTGTTTAAGCTTGTAACAACAAAAATCCATTTAACTCCATTAAACCAAGATGATATTATTTCTATAACACTGAATTTGCATAAAATATACACCCTTATGCTGTTAATTGATCGATGAACGATTATGGTATAAAATCATACGTCCAGCTCTTGACTATTCAGGTAATGTGATAAAATGGTTAGATGATGTCACAATGAACATCATCGTCATGGCAGCCGGCTTGGACCTTGGTACTGTGGCTAAAAAAGAACGCTCTTTTGAGAAGTAAGCAAACTAAATATTGTGATATAATTTAAGTTGCAGTGCTAGGTTCATAACACTACCTTCAATTTGTTTATTGTGACATCATGGTATAGTATAATTAAATTAATCTCTTGTAGACATGCAGTCATGACCAAAATGTTTAAGTTTTTTTTTTTTTTTTTTTTTTTTACTCAATGGTCACCACGTATTAAACAAGGCCTGAAGGCCACTCAAGGTTACGGGTTACATGATTGGAACTGTAACAGCAACTCTTCGCCCTAGGTCAGAAACATCATGATTGAGACCAGCCCAATTGCTCACTATGAGTGAGGACTAACTGACCCAATAGGCGAAGCAGGGGTTACGAGGGCTGCTCGGGAGATTCCCTACCCCTATTTTGGCCGGAATGGTTTGATCCACTCGGGTGGATGTTCGCACATGTGGCGGGTTCTTTAACGTGCATAGGGTATGGCTCTCCCCATACACGGGACCTCCATTTAACGTCCTATCCGAGGGACGACTCATTTTTCACTTGAGTAAAGTGAGGAAAGTCGTGTAAAGTGCCTTTCCCAAGGGCACAAGACCGGCAACACGGCAGGCGGATTCGAACCGGCGACCTCTCGGTCACGGGCCGAATACACTACCACTGTGCTACGCAGCCCCACATAAAGTATAACACTAACATGCTTTACAAATAAGTACCGCCTCTTATCATAATACCACCAAATAGATATTAAGCAATGACTTTTAGGAGATCTACTTGACATGTGCAGCAACAGTAATTTCTGAGGTTACATAATGCACAATTCAGACATTCACGTGTTCGCTTTGATAATGATGCATTCAAAGACAACAACTTAAGATCAAAAGTTTTCAGAGACAAAAAAAGATACATTGACAGAAGAAGTGGCAAAGGTAAGCTGTAACAGCAACATGTACAAAAATGTAACTTACAGGTGAAAAATGACGTGTTGATAATTTGGCAAATTACTATCGCTTGAGAAATCGCAGTAAACGTGGTGGTAAAATATTAAAAATTAATGTATGTAACATTTACATGGAGGTGAGTAAAGATAAATTAACTAGCAAAATGACAGGCTACCTACATTTTTTATGGACTTACTATAATAATATACATATAACGGTAGTTCACCTTTATCCACATGGTAACCTATATCCATTGTTTTTAAAAACGAGGTATTTGAGATATCAAGTCGACGGACGTTGGTTTCAAATTGCAATATTTTCATAGCATTCCAGTCTGAAACATCCGTCTCCCTAAATACTCCAATCGTCATATACAACGGATAAAGGTTACCCCGCAGATAAAGGTGAACTAGTGTTATATGATTGACAAGTTAGTGACTTATCCAACTAACTAATTAACTCATCAACTACACCTTGGCAGAAGAGTTTGATGACTTGCCAGACCATCTCCCTGTGTATGGCAGGGTGGGTGAGAGAATTCAGCACTTTCCTTTCCTGTTCATCACTAAAGATAATCTCGCCCAGTCTCTCTCTGTTCAGCTGGCCATCCTCCTGCAATATCTCACGGCCAAAATGGGCCACGATCTTCTTGTAGGCCGGCATGCCTGGTTCAACAACTGTGGGGGTTAAAGAGACAGTGGAGATTATTGTAAAACTAGAGTTCAATTCTGTTTACCCTTATGCCTATACATGTACAGGTATATGTACCTTTGGCCAAGCAATGCTGAAAATGAACTACATCACATGACAATGACACACATCCTCATTACAGCCAATGGGCACTTGCAGCCTTATAAATATTTTCTCATTGATTTTTATTTTTTATGAAGTTATTTCATAGTTTGCATGGTTTATATCCATTACATTCCTCTTCAAGTAGTAACGCTAGTTCACCTTTATTCACGGGGTAACCTTTATTCGTTATATTTAACACAAGGGTATTGCGGCATATCAAGTCGACGGACAGTGGTCTCAAACTGCATTACATTGAAAAAAATGCAATTTAAAACCACCGTCTGTTGACTTGATATCCCGAAATATCCTGTTTTTAGGTACAACAGATATAGGTTACCCTGTGAATAAAGGTGAACTAGCGTTACATATACATAATGTTAGTATGAAGTTCCTGTCATCTAACACAAGTGGAATTCTTATTATAAAACATCAGAAATGTAACATCCATTAACCGTAATACTGCCACGTTTAGAGTCAATTCCAAGTCACCGAGATGGTTTTGAAATAATATTTGTAATAAGTTTGAACTATTTTGAGTAAAAGAACATTTCAGTCACTAAAGTTTGAAATTGTTGAAACATTTCAAAATGAAAGTTTAAACATGTTTGAACCTTTTTATATTTGTTGGAACATTTGGGAAAGTAATGATATCATTACCGTATATTCTCGAATAAAGTACGCACTTTTTTAACTTTTCAAAATCAAAAAGGTGCTACAAGTTGTTGCCAAAGTTGGGGTGCGTACTTTATTTGAGGTCACTGCACAGAGAAATGGTAAAAAAGCCTAAAATAAAGCAAGGTGGAGCTACACTTCTAGTAATTTTTCAAAACATGCACATTATTGTTGTCTTGTAGTTGTCTAAACATGAAACAAAAAAATTGTCTAAACATGATTTACATAAGATTGGCATTTGCATACAATCCTTTTGAGTTAGTGACTTTGACTTGTACAACTGGTTTTTCCTGATTTCTTCTACCAGTTCACAGTGATTTTTATAATTGCAGTAGGCAATTCTCCAGGTTGTCTTATGCAAATAACCGGGGGAAAACATCATAAATTTGAATTTATCCAGTTAAAGGTCTGTTCAAAATTGGTGGAGAAGGGGTGCGTACTTTATTTGAGTTTTTCCATTTTACCTTTCAGTCCCAAAGATCTGTCTAAGACTTGTCCAAAATCAGGGGTGCGTACTTTAATTGGGGTGCGTACTTTATTCGAGAATATACGGTATCTCTTTATTTAGAACAATTTTCAAACATCTATGTGTTTTTGTTATTGTTCCAACATGTTCCAACATTTTGTGTCATTTTTTCCCTCCATAAAAACTTTTATTGACCCCATAAACAAAGCTGCTAAGCTTGGTCCTTTGTTTGGCTCTTGTATTTTTAGATTCTCTTTAGTATACACTGGTGAGTCTTTTGTGAGAAGGTGGCAGACAGACATAATTTCCTGCACTTGGCAGGGATGTGTGAATTGCCCTCTTCCCAGCCCACTGACCCAGTTTCATCATATTGTTTCCATGTTCGAACATGTGATCACAAATGATGCATCTATGTTGGAACAGTTTAGAAACTAACAGAAATAATGTACTTGATGTTAGAAATGTTTCTAACATGTTTGAATACTATAGAAACATTTAGAACGTCACATAGATGTTGTAAATAGTTCTAAACAGTTACTTATCACAGTTAGATTGTTACAAAGATTTCCAAATTGTTAGAACAAAAAGCAAGAAACACCCTCTCGGTAATATGGAATCGACTCTACTGCAATAATTATTTCAAATTTGGCAAATGATCAACACATCATTTTCCCCAGTTACTTGTTGTTGCTAATAATAGCTTACCTTTGCCATTTCTTTTTTTCACAGTGTATCTTTTCTGTCTCTCTTGTCCAGCTTAAAACATAATATCACTATCGTATCACACCACGGAATTGCGCAGAGAACGAGTTATTGGACAACTGTTTCTTCTTCCTTCTTACTGTGAGGCTACATAAGGGCAAATGTAATATCAAATGTAATGTAATACCCAATAAAATATTTCATTGCAAGGTAAAAATTTAAAAAGTAATTCATATTGAAACATACGGGTATATGTATCAATTGAAAGTTTATAAGGTAAACTGTACACATTTTGTCATGGTAACGGGTGTCAAAATATTC
>NC_049988.1:5332067-5333905 GCF_000003815.2 Branchiostoma floridae | reverse complement strand
CGGCTGCTCAGTTGGCGGCGCGCTGGAGAGGCCAGAGTTGGTTTGTGCGGGCGGCACGCTGGGGTTGGCTGCCGGCAAGCCGAGTCCAGGGTTTTGCCGTACGGGCTGGACACTGGGGTCGGGAAGACTGAGCTTGCCGGGGTCGGGTAGGGGTAGAACAGGCGCAGGCTGCAGACTCATGGCGCCCAGTATGCGATCAACCTCTGCGACCGCCGCGCTGTCACGCCGCAGGTCCTGGATAGTGCGCGCCACGTCGTGTGGCGAGGCTGCATCGTGTGTTACCGCCTGATCCTGAGACAGACCAGGCCGGTCCTTCACTGACTTGTCCTTTGCCGACTCCACGTCGATAGACCAGGCCAGTCCCTGCCCCTCACGACCAGGGCCGGTTGGCGCCGATGGAGAAGCCTCTGCGGGAGGGGGGTTGAATTCCCGTCGTGCGGTCGACCGAAATTGTAACTGCACTTTCCTCCTCCGGAGGTCCTCCACTTCCTTGGCCAACTCCAAAATCCTGATCTCCTCGAGGAGTGCCGTCCGCTCCTTCTCGAGCGCATCCTCTTCCGCCAGGGGAACGGTGCTTGGGGAACGATCTTGTCCCTCAGGAGTTTCTGTCAAGCTGCTGGCGGGGCTCACGACAGGCCGGGCACGACCTTGTCCCTCAGGCGTGGTGGTCAAGGACGACTGGAGAGAAGTTATTTCCTCGGCCACTTTCTGTATTTCGACTTGTATGTCCGTGTCCAGAAGCCTCGCAGGCAGCTTAGCCGTCCGTTTAGGGCGTACCGATTCCATGACATCGGCTCAAAGTGACGAAAATGACGAAAATTTTGGAAAAAACGTGCAGAGTAAAAGTCACTGCATCACATCTAGTCACGTGGTATCATGGAATAAACCATCCCAGGTGTGGGGGTGCCTCTCATCCAATTACACAGGATGTCCGCTCATCCTATCACTATTATCAACAAATCTACCGAAGAAGATGAAGTGTTCTTCCCACAACGAGCTCGCCTGGCCCGAAAAGGAAAACTTTTGACCTTGTTGTCATGTTAAAAAAGAGTTGAACACATTGATGTCTGAAGCCTGCATACCTTGGAAATTACTGTTTCTGCACTAGTATATCTCCTTAACTTTACAGAATCGATAATATTCTATATGGCAGTATTATGATTAGTGGCAGTATTATGATAATAGATGTTACCCCTGCTTTGCAAAATTTACATAGGATCATGTTGTTGTCATCAATATCTACAGGTCAAAGATGATGAAAACCTCTATAGACATGTATGTTTAGGATCCGATGGTACTTCCAGGTAAACAAAATTCAAATATGTATACAATTTAGATATTCAATACAATTGGATATAAAAATGGAGATTTACTTCAGGATGTTTTGACTGACATCGATCACTCTCCTTCAGCGTCAGTAGAATGAATTGGCAGAATAATTCAAAACAAGTACAGTCAGTAGAAAAAAAACAGTTGAACCACTAACTCCTAAGGATTGTATGCAAAAGTCACATCATGTTTGCATAGTTGACCCTATGGTGAAGAAAAGTGATGGATCATTGGATGTCACTCGAAACGTCTAAAAGTAAATCTCCGTTTTTGTCCAGTTGAAGAGATTGAATTTTGAATAAAGATGAAAACCTAATGTTAGTCATTTTTTTACTTATTCTGTTTCAAAGTCACGAACACAAATGCCTGCTTGGTCACTTACCATCTTTTGCTATTTGATCAGCATCCACTACAGGAACCCCCAATTCTTTAAACATGGAAGACACTGTACTCTTACCCTGTGGCTATACCGCCAGTCAGGCCTACAAGGAGCATGATGGCTCAGTCAC
>NC_049988.1:5331646-5331967 GCF_000003815.2 Branchiostoma floridae | reverse complement strand
AGCAAATTTCTGTGGAACTGTCCAGACACCAGAACAAATTATTCCTATATGTCTTTTGGGGGATGTTGGAGATTATTTTGGCCGACTGACATGATTAAAGCTCTAAGCCCCCATTGTGATCATTAAAGGACATTATCATATAGCCAGGCGCCGCGGACCAATCAGAAGGCCCCGTTCCACGTTGGTTATGACGCCGTAACACGTAGATTCAGGGCAGGAAGGACGGGTTCGCTCCCCTGATTGGGCAGAATGAATCGCCACCGGCACTTGGGTCTGTCGCCCCGAACCCGGCGACCCCTAGTGTATTGTTAGTAGACCGAT
>NC_049988.1:5301329-5331546 GCF_000003815.2 Branchiostoma floridae | reverse complement strand
GAATTGTTTTCCGTGCAACATTACATGTAGATGTGTATTGAGTTGATTGTCATCTACATGAAAGCTGGAAGCTGAAGAGAGTTGTTTTTCTTTCTTCGTATTCATTCGAGGAACAATGTGAACAAAACCTTAAGTTCGCGGATAATCACGCATAGAAATAATCTGTTTTACTTGTGTTTTTTAAAAGAAATACAGTCTTGGCAGACAAGCGGAAACGAGGGACACAGACTACCGATCCCAAATGTCATCGCGCAATGTAGTAAACATAGCTTAGATAAAAAGGACAAAAGCATTAACAAACTAGAGTTCCACGACCCCATACCTTCGCCAAATGATTTTACTCTTTACAACTGCTGTATTAATTCTGTTGTCTGAACTGAACTGTCATTAATTATGCAAATAATGTCCTCATTTGCATAAATTATATTAGTTGATCATCTCCTTCGCCAAACAACAGGCGTGCACAATCTATGAAAGAAGGCTTAATCGCATTTATGCAAATGGAGACCTCATTAACATAATTAATGTTCAACAATGTTCAACTGTACATAACTTCCAATTGCTACAAGTATGATGTTCCTGTCATTTACCACCATGACATTATAGCATTTTCTCATTAATTATGCAAATTATGTCTTTATTTTGCATAACATATATCTATATTCTTTTTCTCATTTACAAATTTCACTTGTTGCAATGGTCCTATATTGGAACTGAGCATGTTTAGACGATTTCTTAATTAATTATGCAAATTATATCCCAGGTTGCAAATTAATATGTAATTATATGAAGCATCACTTAAGCTATCTACATACCAAAACTCATGACAATCCATCAATCCATTGTTGAGTTACTCCCTTTCAAAGTCTGACACGAAACCGGTGACCGGACAAAAGCGGTCGATTTGGACAGGTGGTCGCTGAGAAGAGTATCGACTCACAACATGCCCGATGTATAGTGTAAATAGTTTCCGTTGGGTTTAATGGCAAATAGTAAGCACACGCGCAAAGAAGTAAGTAAGCTAGGTGTATACAACACGCACACGCACGCAAATACGTAAGTAAGCCCGGTGATTTTTACTAAATGAACAAAAATTGGAACAAATTGGAACAGGACGTTCCTACATAGCTAGAGGAACTCTACTTCCTATAAATCGAATTTCTACCATACAATGAAATACGTGTTGTACATGTTACATTCCTGCGTCTACGACCGTTAGATAAACCAGTAAATAATAAAGTATTTTTTTTTCAAATTCAGTTTTAAAAGGGTAATGATTGAAAAAGTTATTTTTAGCAGACTGGTTTATTTTACGTTTTACGTGGGCTGCACTAGAAGAGTTCATTCTTGCACAAGGGAAATTTTCAGATATTCATTTTTGGGCGAAAGGGTGATTAGCAGAAGCCATTTTTAAGCAGAAGGTATTCCACTTTCGCACGGGGGTGGTTTGAGAACAGTCTATTGTGGTATCGGAAGGAAGATGGCTGAAATATGCTGTATTTGCTCTCGAACAAATGTCGGCCTTTTTAGTTAACAGATTATAATTCGATGTATCATTTAACAATTACAATATCATAATCTACGCTTGTTGTGGTTGCTTATGTCACCCCATAAATTTCCTTTCAGTTGTCCTCCGTCTCAAAAAACACCCCAAGCTATTCCAATCTTGTTGTCTGGGACCTGTCAGACCTGTTCTCATTTGCATAAAAAAACTGGCTCTGACCTGTGTAAGGAACAGACTTGCCGTGGAATCGTTTAGAGAGTGTCCAAAATGTTTTGTATCTGATGGAAATACATCTCGACTGTTTTAACTTTTCAATATGGTGGCATCAGCGAGGACATGGCTACTTATGATTATAGATTTGATTTGCATTCCAATAGGTAAGTATGTTCCGGTTCCGGTCGTGTGTTTACCGTTTGGTTGGGACATGCAGATGCAACCAAATTGTGGTAGAGTCTCGTTCAGATCACCATGATAGACATCCTAGATAGACTTAAAGTATCTTTACCGAGAAAAAGTGCACATGTCTTGTTGTAAAGTTAGATCTTTCGTGAAACATGCGAATTTGGGCATCAAATATTGTTGTCTATGCCCCTCCCCATAGCTGAGCGGCCAACTCGTATTGGTTCTTATTGCATTTGGTATTTGCCTTTTTACCATTATCAGAATGTTGCTTTTATGAAGAAATGTACAGTAGAGTTATCGGTTATATCTTATATTTTGTGTATTTTGTGTATTTTCAGAATTGGTACCATCTTCGAGATAACTTTCTTTACTGTTAATATGACATGAATGGCTTGACTTTCCCACAGCTATACTGCCTGCTGCTATCCTGATATGGTGTGATATCCACCCGAACGAGAGCGGCTTCTACTGTACAGACCGGCGGATATCCTACCCCTACCGGGCCGGGTCCTGGGCCCACCGGATCCTCGGACACTGGGGCTTCCTCATAGCAATGTCCATCATAGCTGTGAGTCATCTTCTCACGTTATATTGGCGTCTGTTATTCCGTCGTCATTGGCAACAGAAAAGACAGACTTGAATATCAATAAGAAACCATTGATAATCAATTTCTGTTGTTCCAGTATAACGAAAATCCTCTATTCAGGCGGTTCTAGGACCAAATATTGCATTATGGCGTCATAATTACGTCATTATGATACCAAAATATTAAACTCTACGAGTACATCAACAGGAAAAGTTCCCGACCCCAGGAATCCTTAAATGAGCCCGATCTAGATAGCAGTGTGAGGTTCTATCCTTTGTCACAATGATTCTTAACATTTCCTCGTTGTTTGCAAATTTACATAATATATCAATGTTACTTTTTGATTACAAAAGTCTGAATTTTTCCATTATCTAGTACTGATAAACCAAGACATTCTTTTTCAGTGGTTATGCAATCAGAGCTCTAATGTAATGTTCCACTTGTGCTAAAACCGTATATGTCAGATATCTCATAGATACTGGACACACTTCACTTGAATACAAAATTTCATCTTACGTAATGTTAAGTAGGTTCCGATTTGCATAACGAATAGTTTATCCTGTGTGCATCTTGAACTAAGCTACTTTCATGCACAAATGATGAATTGCCGATTGAACAGACAAGTTACATGTCCCTCTACCCTCATGCTAACCCCTCTGACCCTATTTACCCTCTGACCTGTCCCTCATCTACCCAGTAGGTCATTGGTGGCTTCCGCTTTACTGAGTACGGTCATAGTTTGTTGGGATTCTGACATGTTGAGTTTATCTGGGCCCTGTCATCTGTCAGTCTGTGCAGTTGAAACTTAAGGACCTGTATTCAGAACTCGGACCACTTCAGGTCAAAAACCGAAAATTAAGATTGTCCGCAGTCCCAGTTGAACTTGACATTTGGCTTTCTAGGATCTACCAAGAGGATCATTAAGATACCATCAAACACACAGACGATTAAACAAACAGACAAAAAAGTCCTCCCTTTTTCACCGAGGCAATCATGAAAGCATGCTTGCAAGTCATTCCTCTAATGCTTAGAACGTTTGTTTTCTTTATTTTTGTTTAGTTTGTGTTAGGAGAGCTGACGCTATATCTTAAAGAAAAGCGGTCACTGAACGACAGAGGGAGCGCAGACCAGCAGGAGTACAGCGACATTCTCACCAATTTCTTCGTACGGCTCTTCAAAAATAACGTCATTTTCTTGTTCGGTAAGCAACCTCTGTAAACCGGTCCCAGCAACTGGTATGCTATATCACTCACAGGGGCGTAAATTTATGTGACATTTATGTGAATTCGATGGGGGAACTTTCAAGGGTATAACGAAATGTGACTTCATCAAAAATATGTGAAAGGGATGATATGAAATGTTGTGTGAAATTATGAAATGTGAATAACACATAATTGTAAAATAGTTCCTAAAAATTGGAGGGAATTTTTTTAATGACAGAAAAGGGGGCGTTGTCGCCGACAAGCATACAAATTAAAAACACACGTTATGGTCAGAGAGCATCACATTTCATGCTTCACATTTCCTAATATTTCACCTGTACCTTTCACATATTGTTTCATTGCAGTCACATCTTAACGCGTGTCTATAGGTTTCTCAGTTAAATGCAGAAAAAAAAATCACATTGACACCCGTGGTTGTGTATTTAGAGAGATTTTGGTGTGCTAAATAGCACAATTGGCCAGTAATTATAAGTTCGTAACAAACCAAAGCATGACGCAGATGCTTCTTTTAATGACATATAGAGCTGATAGGGTAAAATTGAAAAGCTACACGGAATGTAAAGCACCTAAATTAAAGAGGGTACCTGACAGGTCTGCAGCATGTTGGCGACTGTTTCCTCCGGCATATGTGAACATTTGACGCCAATTTTCCCTAATACGGTCATACTGACTGTGTTACACAGATTGTGTTGCAACTTGATTTAAAAACCATGTTAAATGATCAAATGATACATTACCGACCATGAAACTGATACTTTACCTTTATATATTTATCTACATATGTATTAGTTTGGCTGTTGAGCACGCATAGCCGGGGTTGCCCGACTATACATAGCATTATTGATATGATTTGCAAAGAGTGAAGTCAATATTTGAAGTCATTTAATTCTTGTACCTTTGTGTGTAGGTTATGTAAATCTGTTTTTGATCCACCCACCAGGATTAAGTGCGGTGGCATCCGTGGTGTATGTAGCAAAGTACACTGTCGGGGAACTCAGACCCTACTTCCTGCAAGTGTGCGACCTCAACTTTACCTGCACGACCGACAGAGGCCTCCTGTTTCCCAGCGTTTGCACTGGAGACAAATACACCATGGAACAATCGAAGTAAGTGTCCCAGAGAACTGAAATAAAACATGTCATGAATGTGACATTTTGAAACTGGGAGTACAGAGCAAAAATCTTTGTTCCAACACAAATGTTGCCGCATAGAAGTTTCGATTGTCCTACTGCAAGTCTTTTTCAGCTTCCAAGAGTTATGTGCTGGGAAGATTCCAGAAACCTGTCGTTAAACACTTGATAATGTAGATTTCTGGGATTGTGTGGCGCAGCGGCAGCGTGTTTGGGTCAGGACCTAGAAGTCTCGAGTTCGAATCTTGCCATGTCACCGATCTTGTGTCCTTGGGAAAGGCTTTCCTCACTTAACTTAGATGCAAATTAGTACCTACCATCGGCTAAGGCCGTCCGTCGGATCAAAGAGGTTCCTTTGTCAACCTCCTTGCTTGGATAGGACGTTAAATGGAGGTCCCGTGTTTGGGGAGAGCCACACACCAGGCACGTTAAAGAACCCCCCCCCCCCACACACACACACACACACGTGAGATGGTGCGATGTGCGATGGAGCAAATAGTTGTGCCTGGAGTTGGTGATGTCTGTAATTATTCCTGTTTGATTTGTCCAACACGATCTTTAAGCAATTATTGTCATTGTTTTTATGTGGTTTATTGTATGTCAAGCCTGTAATAAGAACAAAATTCGGGTGTACTTTTGCCGCCTGCGAATAAAACATGACGTTACAAGTTATTAACTTGTCCGTAGCATCCATATTGAACGTTTTTATGGCCCAGGTATGACATAATACATTTCATCATGTATAAATGATTACAATTCTTCTGCACAGGATTCGCCGTTCATTCAACTTGTTTATAGTAACAATTGAACGGATAGGAAAATTTTTATTCAGTTTGAATGCTATTGTTATCACAGGCTGGGCTTTGTATCGGGACACGCGGCATCTCACTTCTACACAGCAGTGTATCTTGCGGTGAGTATACTTATTCATGTAAACTTTAAGATTGATGTAGTGTGGGCATCTTGCAATTGCCTGACAAGATCATGCTGTCATTCGCACGGTCAGGCCTCTAGAAGCTTAAGATAAGGGCACAACCCGCCGTACGTTTTTTTTGGAGGCCACGTCCGCCACATATTTCTGAAAACGTTCAAGTTGTACAGGGCAGGCACGTCGCCCGTACTGGTACGTACGGCGGGGTGGGGGTAGGGCGAACCCGCAGCTCGATGGCACAAAGTTTTGCTTGCACGTAAAGTTCTACGGCGTGTCTGCGTGCTCCAAAATCCGTCAGATTCCCTACGAGTTCGTACGGAGGCCGTATTTACCACTTACGGATCCCAAATGATTGCCAACGTTTTAGCACGTAGACACCACTTATTTGCACGTACGTCGGATTGTGCCCTTAGCTTTAATGAGAGAATCGGTAACATCTTAATCCCGATGATTTATGGATATGTGCTAACATGGATCAATTATTGTCAAAGAATTGTCTGTTACCATGTTGTTGAAGGCTGTGTTTGCTGGCTTCCATGGTAACAGAGAAGCCTGATAACTTATCGGAGAAAGATTTCTGAGCTCCTATTATACATGTACTTCTGATTCAATTCAATTTTCAATTCAATTTTATTAGGAATCAACTGGCAGTGTACAATGTTGGAAGCATGTTCACTGAATTATGTTGATTTTGCACAAACATCCTTAATTCATGTTAAAATCAGACTAAGTTGACAGTTACAGCATATACGGTACGAGAAAAACTCCAAGTATAAAACAAATACTATGTACACATATTGACACCATGAAGTCACGAGAACGTCACTAGAACAGTTCTGTTTTGAATTGTTTTAATCAGTCTCGTCGGAGAGGAACTACCATAGGCTTTACGGGAGGGGTCCATACTAGGTTCCAAGCAGATGTATCAGCTGGGTGAAAAAACGAGAAGAATTTGGCCAATTATAATTAGGGACAAATAACGCTGCCTGTGTCCCACGTGTATTGTATTGTTTGCAATTCCAATAAATCAATCAATCAATCAATCAACTTTATCCCACGTGATTTCAGTCAGTCTCTTGTAGTCTATCCAGCTATCCGCCGGTCGGTCAGTTCACTTCTAGGCCAATTAACTCCTACTAGACTTCTATTCCTAACCTGGTCAAACCCCCCTATCACTATTCGGCCAGGCGGGAGTCTGGTAGAGACTAGTACCATACAGCCATGGACAGTGAATATTTCTGTGATGATTCGGTCACATTTCCAAACCTGGGCCGGACCGGGGTGTTATCGGAAACGATAAATATACATATATTTTTTTTTCTTTGGAGATAAACGGATTTTACCCTTAATATCCCGTTGTTTGTGCACACACCAACACAATTCAGGCTGTTGCCTGCAAAGTGGCGTTATAAAAGAGTTCAAATATTCAATAGCATACATGTAACACTGGCAAGTTAGTATTTTTAAATATAAAGCATTTAAAGACATGTAAACATTGTCTTGAACAAAGGATATCTCAAGTGCGCACACCTCGGGGATGGTTTATTGTCATATCTCCTTGAATTGTTTTACCATGGCGGTCTAATGGGACCCGCAGGAGTTATAACCGGAGACGTCGGTCGTACTCAAAGACTATGGCGCTTCTTTGCGAGCAAAGATTAGAAAAAAATGCTGTTCACGTTATATATGGTATCGCATGGCCCTTCATGCTCAATCAGAACTTGCCACAATTAAAATGAAATTTTGTTTGTTGCAAAAACTTACATAAGTAACAAAGATATAAGAATGATAAATACAATGACATTAAGAACTACCTATTTTGTGCTACATTCTTGAAAATGCATCTAAGAAGATTTCTTGGACTTGACTTGTTTCGAGGCAATGGAAGGGGGAATTAGCCCACTTCTTCTATAGTATGTGTGTTCCTTAGTATTGTTATCTATCGGTCAGGAATGATGGAAAGTAAGAATGTCTTTGGACACTTTCTGGTCGTACAATGTTTTTTTTTTGTCACAAGATGAACAGTTAGGGTTACCAGTTATCGTACACTTGAGACTTGTTACTTTTAGTGCTCTACCTGAATATCAAAGACAGAAAGTGAGCATCACATTACATGGTCCAAGCGGTTGAGGAAAACAATTCAGTACCACCAACGTTAAGCGACAGGCGAAGTTCAAGTGACAAAGGCATGACTGCATGACGTGGCCTAAAGTGGACGCTAAATGGTAGGTAACTGGTAGTACATTAGCTGTTCTTAGCATAGTGTAAATCAAGTGCACTTGAAATGAAACTGAAAAACATTGCTTTACTTTTTATCGAACAGGTTTACATCCAGGCCCGGTGGAAGTGGCGGGGACCCTGGCTCGTCAAGCCGGCGGTTCAGGCAGCTTTTGTTGCCTTCGCTGTGTGGAATTCCTACACCCGTGTAGCCATCTACCATCACGACATCTATGAAGTAAACAGGGGGATTGCGCTGGGAGTAAGCTTTGCTGTTATAATGGTGAGAGGGATAGAAGTTATATCAGTACGATAAATCATCTACATTTGCTATAAGGGTTAACGTTGTGATCTCTTAGCCATTAATTGCGTGGTCTTCTTATACAAATGCCCCTTTCACAGCATTTTGCATGTGTACTTGTTAAGTGGTGGGACACGTACAAGGCGAAAAACTCATTGCCTCAGGTTTATTACTTTTACCAGGAAGGTTGTTTTCGGGAGCGCTGGTGTGTCTGTGTGAAATTGTGCGTCTGTCTGTCTGTCTGCGAACACTTTAAGGCCAAAATGAAATTGCTTCATGTTTAGTATATGGTTGGTCTTGAGACCTCAAAATGATTAAATCGTTGGCCCCCTGGCGGCTCGTTACGGTACTGTAGTGGAAGTTCCGGTTTTGGAATATAACATTCCAAGACCGCTCTGGACATACTGTGGCCGTGATTTATGAGTGGTAGATAACTAGCTCTTTGAGCAGAGACTAAGTGGGTCCCTTTAGGCTTTTTTTGGCGACGCCTCTGGGGCTAGCTTAATGGTATAGTCTGCGTCAGTTTGACAAGAATTCCTAAAATTCCGCAGGCATGTCAAGATTTTTTTCACGTCTGCGCAGTTTCATACATACAGCCAGGCGAAAGGATAGAAAACAAACACAACACATATACAACAACAATCATTATAAACAATTAAAACCATTGCCACACTTATTGGAGTTAGACATAGAATTACCCAAAGAGTGATCTTATATCATTATATTCCACCCTGGGCTACGCAATACAAATACTGTATTCTATTTATTATCATTGTACCTCTATTTGTGTGTGTCAGTTTTCATTTTCATGTCCACAGGTATAAACTCATCGCTGGAGTGAGTTACCTCTGTGTCCTGTACCTTTTTACCAGTGTGCACTAGAAGACGTTTTCATGTATTTATACATGATGATACCATTACTTGTGTTCCTCCCGCCCCAGGTGCTGTTCGTGTCGGACCTGTTCTGGGACCGGGGTACGGCAGCGGCTCGTGCGCGCTCCTGGCACGTGGCGACAGTAGGAACACCCTTCTCAGAGGACGACTGAATTTTTTTACTCTCCAAGCAGAGGTTGAGTCGCGTAGATATAGTAGAAGTCGGAAAAATTACACCGGTAAGAGGAGCGCCGTGGCCATGTTAACTTGAAAGCTCGTCTGTGTTGGTAGAAGTCATTCTTGAAATAGTTGAACTGTGATTTCCAACTAAAAAATTTGACTCGTCCAAATTTTTGACTGCACAGCATCAGTCTTTGACAAGGAATGACTAATCCACTGCTCAATGAGTCACTATTTGCATAACGTGACGTCACGACAGCAGTGGCTTGTTCATTCCTTGACGAAGACTGATGCTGTGCTGTCGAAAATTTGGGTGAGTCCATTTTTTGGTGTTGGGTATTACAGTTAAACTAGTTCATGAACAGGCCATATTGATTTGATAATATGGATGGCACTCTCTGGACACTACAAAATTAATGCGAGCTTGCAAAATGATTAAAAGATGCCTTTATTCTTAAATTAAGAGGCGAGGATGGTGGTAGAGATGGCTGAACACACAAGGCAATACTAGTATATATTCTTCATCTCTGTTATTTGGTGATTTACTGATTTATTTACTTACTTATTTATTTATTTGCATGTACGTACAATATGTTTGTAAAAAATCTCATACAGAAGAAGAAAACATGCAGGGAGAGGGCTTAAGTAGCCGAAATCATATAGTAAGAAAGATTTTAATTATTCATAATCAAACTGAAAACAATTGAAATGTAGTATCTAAAAAAAAGACTAAATGAAACAGGAATTGTACACGTATTACACACTATCAATGCTAAGTACTATATATAATTCTAAATTGTTAAAGAATTAAGTCGTACTTTTACAAAACCATCTAAAGTTATATAAGTTATTTGTTCTTTTGACATTAACTCACTAAATCTTACGTGTTTTATTTTCACTAACCATTGATAATGCAATTCTATGATTTATCTTAAGTCTCAGAAGCATTAAAAGTGTTCGGAGGCCTCATATATCCATGAAATATTCTCAGGTCACAATGACAATTTAATTATCTGCTCCTTAAAAATTATATTGCATTTATTATGCAAATTAGGGGCTTATTAATATCTGCTAATCTTTTACCTTCCGCAAAGTACTATACTCCAGTGGCTGTCCAGCACCTGTTTTAGTACTATAATGGAAAATGTACATATAAATTTTCCTCGTCAAATATGCAAATAAAGTCGTAATTTGCATAATCTCTATTCAATGAGAACATCTCTGCCTTAGATACCTGTATGCTAAATATCAAGGAAATCCGTCGTTCCTTTGTTCCGTTATTCTCCTTGGAATATTTTGGTTAAAACGCCCATGCAATCAGGTGCAAGCTGGCAAACATGTACTCTTCCTTACACAACAAGCTATCTGCCACTAAAAAAATAACATGTCCAGATCAAAAGATACAAAAAAGTTCTGCTGCAGTACACAGCCAGCCACACCCAAACCTAACGTTACATCTCCATTTAATAGAGATAAGAAGCAAGTAATCACAAAGTTGCACTGCCGCCTTTCGAACAATGAGGGAACTGCAATAGAATAGTAATGTGCTTGCGGCCACTTATGGAAAATCGTGATTTGTACCAGCAAAGATGAATACAAACATGTTTTAATTTAAAAGTTTAGACAGGGAACTGTCAAGCAACGACGTCAACATGGTCACAGCATTAGTGGCAAGTTTCTTGGTAAGCTTCCCAATGTCTCACGGTCGGATATTACTTAGAGGGAGCCGTGGAGCCGTCATTTTGACGGGTAAGTGATAATGGGCTATGGAAATGGAATCTATCGTCACACGTAACGGTCTCCACTACTTGGACAGCTGGGCCAGACAGCAAAGCCTGATACCAGGGAAGAGAGGTGTCAAAACAAAGAGCCGAGTAAAGCTATTATACCACTACACAACGTAAAGATGAATGGTATGAACACTGATACTAAAAGTTCTTAACTCACTCACCAAAAACTGTGAAACAATTTGGCCTAGATCTAGTTCAAATGTCGAAAAGAATATTTTTAGACTTGACAGGCACATATTTTTGCAGTATTTTAAGTTACAGGAGCAAAACTACCATCGAAGATGGCCTGTCTATAGATCTTCTTCCCAGAACGCTCAAAAACCGCTGCGTCATGAGTCAGGGCGCCATGTTGGATGATAACCTGGATGAATAGAACGGCGCCATTAAAGTTACTTGTGGGTTCAAGTGTGCTGTTTTTGTCCCCGTACTGTGCATCATTATGTGATGTAGCCAAGGCTAGATATCGGAACAAAGTTGCAATAATAGATCTGATCCATATGCTTGTAAAAAACGGCATTCAACAATGTAACGTTTGTGCCGATGGTTGAATACTCGGACATCGGTTGCCCGAATCCCTGAGCGACTATATAACGTTTTATGTCATACCTGGGCCGCGATAACGTTCGATACAGGTGTTCCGAACAGGGTGATAAAAAGCCGCACCACACAGGCTTCGAGGTCGTATCACGCAGATTTCCATTGAATAATTCGAACGTACCCTGCCCACGCCGAGTGCGTCACTGTCGAAAATTCGAATACCTGATTCGGACGTTGGAACATTGCTGTTGTAACAGGGCACCAAATTTGTTCAACTTCTTACGAATTTCACATCAAAACTCAGGTGGGTATGACATAAATAAAATACAACACGGCCCCAAATCAGCCTTCGGCCGTTGGGCGATCCTTCCCGCGGTCGGGCTGGTACCTCGGGTGATGCGGAATACACCGTCTTGTATTCTCTATATATAGACTCCTTCATAGATGCGGCGCACAGAGGACTAGCTACCGATCCCCCACATCCCTCACTGCAAGCGCGTATGCCCCATTATCCAGCTAGCCCCCACTATCCGCTTGCCTCAATGGCGAGATTTGGTGCTCCCCCAATATTGTTGCCGAGATACTCTCGATCATAGGTTCACCTTAGCCGTAACCGCTACGTAACACATACGGTCGTATATACGCTTGAGATTCCGAAGTCTTCAGAGTTATTCCGGCGGGTCAAACTTGGTATCGTTAGAAAGCTCTCTAGGTAGGCAATAGTAAGCCACAAACCGCATAATTCTATTGTGGCTGAGATATTCTCGATCATAGGTTCACCTTAGCCTACTGCTACGTAATACATACGGTCGTATATACGCTTGAGATTCCGAAGTCTTCAGAGTTATTCCGGCGGGTCAAACTTGGTATCGTTAGAAAGGTCAATAGGTAGGGAATAGTAAGCCACTAACCGCATAATTCTATTGTGCATTGTTGCCGAGATATTCTGGATCATAGGTTCACCTTAGCCGTAACCGCTACGTAACAAATACGGTCGTACATACGCATGAGATTCCGAAGTCTTCATAGTTATTCCGGCGGGTCAAACTTGGTATCGTTAGAAAGGTCAATAGGTAGGGAATAGTAAGCCACTAACCGCATGATTCTATTGTGCATTGTTGCCGAGATATTCTCAATCATAGGTTCACCTTAGCCTACCACTACGTAATACATACGGTCGTATATACGCTTGAGATTCCGAAGTCTTCAGAGTTATTCCGGCGGGTCAAACTTGGTATCGTTAGAAAGGTCTCTAGGTAGGGAATAGTAAGCCACTAACCGCATAATTCTATTGTGCATTGTTGCCGAGATTTTCAGGATCTTAGGTTCATTTTAGCCTATTGCTACGTAACACATACGGTCGTATATACGCTTGAGATTCCGAAGTCTTCAGAGTTATTCCGGTGGATCAAGCTTGGTATCGTTAGAAAGGTCTGTAGGTAGGGAATAGTAAGCCACAATCCGCATAATTCTTTTGTGCATTGTTGCCGAGATATTCTCGATCATAGGTTCACCTTAGCCTACCGCTACGTAATACATACGGTCGTATATACGTTTAAGATTCCGAAGTCTTCAGAGTTATTCCGGCGGGTCAAACTTGGTATAGGTAGTAAGGTCTCTAGGTTGGGAATAGTAAGCCACAAACCGCATAATTCTATTGTGCATTGTTGCCGAGATATTCTCGATCATAGGTTAAGCTTAGCCGTAACCGCTACGTAATACATACGGTCGTATATACGCTTGAGATTCCGAAGTCTTCAGAGTAACTCCGGCAGGTCGAACTTGGTATCGTTAGAAAGGTCTCTAGGAAGGGTATAGTAAGCCACCAACCGCATAATTCTATTGTGCATTGTTGCAGAGATGTTCTGGATCATAGGTTCACCTTAGCCTACCGCTACGTAATACATACGGTCATATATACGCTTGAGATTCCGAAGTCTTCAGAGTTATTCCGGCGGGTCAAACTTGGTATCGGTAGTAAGGTCTCTAGGTTGGGAATAGTAAGCCACAAACCGCATAATTCTATTGTGCATTGTTGCCAAGATATTCTCGATCATAGGTTAAGCTTAGCCGTAACCGCTACGTAATACATACGGTCGTATATACGCTTGAGATTCCGAAGTCTTCAGATATATTCCGGCGGGTCGAATTTGGTATCGTTAGAAAGGTCTCTAGGTAGGGAATAGTAAGCCACAAACCGCATAATTCTATTGTGCATTGTTGCCGAGATATTTTGGATCATAGGTTCACGTTAGCCGTAACCTCTACGTAACACATACGGTCGTATATACGCTTGAGATTCCGAAGTCTTCAGAGTTATTCCGGCGTTTCAAACTTGGTATCGTTAGAAAGGTCTGTAGGTAGGGAATAGTAAGCCACAAACCGCATAATTCTATTGTACATTGTTGACGAGATATTCTGGATAATAGGTTCACCTTAGCCCACCGCCACGTAATACATACGGTCATATATACGCTTGAGATTCCGAAGTCTTCATAGGTATTCCGGTGGATGAAGCTTGGTATTGTTAGAAAGGTCTCTAGGTAGGGAATAGTAAGCCACAAACCGCATAATTCTATTGTGCATTGTTGCCGACATATTCTGGATCATAGGTTCACCTTAGCCGTAACCGCTACGTAATACATACGGTCGTTTATACGCTTGAGATTCCGAAGTCTTCAGATATATTCCGGCGGGTCAAACTTGGTATCGTTAGAAAGGTCTGTAGGTAGGGAATAGTAAGCCACTAACCGCATAATTCTATTGTGCATTGTTGCCGAGATATTCTCGATTATAGGTTCACCTTAGCCTTCCGCTAAGTCATACATACGGTCGTATATACGCTTGAGATTCCGAAGTCTTCAGATATATTCCGGCGGGTCGAACTTGGTATCGTTAGAAAGGTCTGTAGGTAGGGAATAGTAAGCCACAAACCGCATAATTCTATTGTGCATTGTTGCCGAGATATTCTCGATCATAGGTTCAGCTTAGCCGTAACCGCTACGTAACACATACGGTCGTATATACGCTTGTGATTCCGAAGTCTTCAGAGTTATTCCGGCGGGTCAAACTTGGTATCAATAGAAAGGTAGGGAATAGGAAGCCACAAACCGCATAATTCTATTGTGCATTGTTGCCGAGATATTTTCGATCATAGGTTCACTTTGGCCTATTGCTTCGTAATACATACGGTCATATATACGCTTGAGATTCCGATGTCTTCAGAGTTATTCTAACGGGTCAAACTTGGTATCGTTAGAAAGGTATGTAGGTAGGGAATAGTAAGCCACAAACCGCATAATTCTATTGTGCATTGTTGCCGAGATATTCTCGATCATAGGTTCACCTTAGCCGTAACCTCTACGTAACACATACGGTCGTATATACGCTTGAGATTCCGAAGTCTTCAGAGTTATTCCAGCGTTTCAAACTTGGTATCGTTAGAAAGGTCTCTAGATTGGGAATAGTAAGCCACAAACCGCATAATTCTATTGTGCATTGTTGCCGAGATATTTACGATCATAGGTTCACCTTAGCCGTAACCGCTACGTAACACATACGGTCATATATACGCTTGAGATTCCGAAGTCTTCGGAGTTATTCCGGTGGATCAAGCTTGGTATCGTTAGAAAGGTCTCTAGGTAGGGAATAGTAAGCCACAAACCGCATAATTCTATTGTGCATTGTTGCCGAGATATTCTCGATCATAGGTTCACCTTAGCCTACCGCTAAGTAATACATACGGTCGTATATATGCTTGAGATTCCGAAGTCTTCAGAGTTATTCCGGCTGGTCAAACTTGGTATCGTTAGAAAGGTCTCTAGGTATGGAATAGTAAGCCACAAACCGCATAATTCTATTGTACATTGTTGACGAGATATTCTGGATAATAGGTTCACCTTAGCCTACCGGTACGTAATACATACGGTCATATATACGCTTGAGATTCCGAAGTCTTCATATGTATTCCGGTGGATGAAGCTTGGTATTGTTAGAAAGGTCTGTAGGTAGGGAATAGTAAGCCACAAACCGCATAATTATATTGATCATTGTTGCCGACATATTCTGGATCATAGGTTCACCTTAGCCGTAACCGCTACGTAACACATAGAGTCGTATATACCCTTGAGATTCCGAAGTCTTCAGAGTTATTCCGGCGGGTCAAACTTGGTATCGTTAGAAAGGTCTGTAGGTAGGGAATAGTAAGCCACTAACCGCATAATTCTATTGTGCATTGTTGCCGAGATATTCTCGATTATAGGTTCACCTTAGCCTACCGCTACGTAATACATACGGTCGTATATACGCTTGATATTCCGAAGTCTTCAGATATATTCCGGCTGGTCGAATTTGGTATCGTTAGAAAGGTCTGTAGGTAGGCAATAGTAAGCCACAAACCGCATAATTCTATTGTGCATTGTTGCCGAGATATTCTCGATCATAGGTTCACCTTAGCCGTAACCGCTACGTAACACATACAGTTGTATATTCGCTTGAGTTTCCGAAGTCTTCAGATATATTCCGGCGGGTCAAACTTGGTATCGTTAGAAAGGTCAATAGGTAGGGAATAGGAAGCCACAAACCGCATAATTCTATTGTGCATTGTTGCCGAGATATTTTCGATCATAGGTTCACTTTGGCCTATTGCTTCGTAATACATACGGTCATATATACGCTTGAGATTCCGATGTCTTCAGAGTTATTCCAACGGGTCAAACTTGGTATCGTTAGAAAGGTATGTAGGTAGGCAATAGTAAGCCACAAACCGCATAATTCTATTGTGCATTGTTGCCGAGATATTCTCGATCATAGGTTCACCTTAGCCGTAACCTCTACGTAACACATACGGTCGTATATACGCTTGAGATTCCGAAGTCTTCAGAGTTATTCCAGCGTTTCAAACTTGGTATCGTTAGAAAGGTCTCTAGATAGGGAATAGTAAGCCACAAACCGCATAATTCTATTGTGCATTGTTGCCGAGATATTTATGATCATAGGTTTACCTTAGCCGTAACCGCTACGTAACACATACGGTGATATATACGCTTGAGATTCCGAAGTCTTCGGAGTTATTCCGGTGGATCAAGCTTGGTATCGTTAGAAAGGTCTCTAGATAGGGAATAGTAAGCCACAAACCGCATAATTCTATTGTGCATTGTTGCCGAGATATTCTCGATCATAGGTTCAACTTAGCCTACCGCTACGCAATTCATACGGTCGTATATACGCTTGAGATTCCGAAGTCTTCAGAGTTATTCCGGCGGGTCAAACTTGGTATCAATAGAAAGGTAGGGAATAGTAAGCCACAAACCGCATAATTCTATTGTGCATTGTTGCAGAGATATTGTCGATCATAAGTTCACCTTAGACTACCGCTACGTAATAGATACGGTCGTATATACGCTTTAGATTCCGAAGCCTTCAGAGTTATTCCAGTGGGTCAAACTTGGTATCGTTAGAAAGGTCAATAGGTAGGGAATAGTAAGCCACTAACCGCATAATTCTATTGTGCATTGTTGCCGAGATATTCTCGATCATAGGTTCACCTTAGCCTACCGCTACGTAATACATACGGTCGTATATACGCTTGAGATTCCGAAGTCTTCAGATATATTCCGGCGGGTCAAACTTGGTATCGGTAGTTAGGTCTCTAGGTAGGGAATAGTAAGCCACAAACCGCACAATTCTATTGTGCATTGTTGCCGAGATATTCTCGATCATAGGTTAAGCTTAGCCGTAACTGCTACGTAATACATACGGTCGTATATACGCTTGAGATTCCAAAGTCTTCAGAGTTACTCCGTCGGGTCAAACTTGGTATCGTTAGAAAGGTCTCTAGGTAGGGAATAGTAAGCCACTAACCGCATAATTCTATTGTGCATTGTTGCCGAGATATTCTCGATCATAGGTTCACCTTAGCCTTCCGCTAAGTCATACATACGGTCGTATATACGCTTGAGATTCCGAAGTCTTCAGATATATTCCGGCGGGTCGAACTTGGTATCGGTAGTTAGGTCTCTAGGTAGGGAATAGTAAGCCACAAACCGCATAATTCTATTGTGCATTGTTGCCGAGATATTCTCGATCATAGGTTAAGCTTAGCCGTAACTGCTACGTAATACATACGGTCGTATATACGCTTGAGATTCCAAAGTCTTCAGAGTTACTCCGTCGGGTCAAACTTGGTATCGTTAGAAAGGTCTCTAGGTAGGGAATAGTAAGCCACAAACCGCATAATTCTATTGTGCATTATTGCCGAGATATTCTCGATTATAGGTTCACCTTAGCCTACCGCTACGTAATACATACGGTCGTATATACGCTTGATATTCCGAAGTCTTCAGATATATTCCGGCGGGTCGAATTTGGTATCGTTAGAAAGGTCTCTAGGTAGGCAATAGTAAGCCACAAACCGCATAATTCTATTGTGCATTGTTGCCGAGATATTCTCGATCATAGGTTCAACTTAGCCGTAACCGCTACGTAACACATACAGTCGTATATTCGCTTGAGTTTCCGAAGTCTTCAGATATATTCCGGCGGGTCGAACTTGGTATCGTTAGAAAGGTCAATAGGTAGGGAATAGGAAGCCACAAACCGCATAATTCTATTGTGCATTGTTGCCGAGATATTTTCGATCATAGGTTCACTTTGGCCTATTGCTTCGTAATACATACGGTCATATATACGCTTGAGATTCCGATGTCTTCAGAGTTATTCTAACGGGTCAAACTTGGTATCGTTAGAAAGGTATGTAGGTAGGGAATAGTAAGCCACAAACCGCATAATTCTATTGTGCATTGTTGCCGAGATATTCTCGATCATAGGTTTACCTTAGCCGTAACCTCTACGTAACACATACGGTCGTATATACGCTTGAGATTCCGAAGTCTTCAGAGTTATTCCAGCGTTTCAAACTTGGTATCGTTAGAAAGGTCTCTAGATAGGGAATAGTAAGCCACAAACCGCATAATTCTATTGTGCATTGTTGCCGAGATATTTACGATCATAGGTTCACCTTAGCCGTAACCGCTACGTAACACATACGGTCATATATACGCTAGAGATTTCGAAGTCTTCGGAGTTATTCCGGTGGATCAAGCTTGGTATCGTTAGAAAGGTCTCTAGGTAGGGAATAGTAAGCCACTAACCGCATAATTCTATTGTGCATTGTTGCCGAGATATTCTCGATCATAAGTTCACCTTAGACTACCGCTACGTAATACATACGGTCGTATATACGCTTGAGATTCCGAAGCCTTCAGAGTTATTCCAGCGGGTCACACTTGGTATCGTTAGAAAGGTCTCTAGGTTGGGAATAGTAAGCCACAAACCGCATAATTCTATTGTGCATTGTTGCCGAGATATTTACGGTCATAGGTTCACCTTAGCCTACCGCTACGTAATACATACGGTCGTATATACGCTTCAGATTCCGAAGTCGTCAGAGTTATTCCGGCGGGTCAAACTTGGTATCGTTAGAAAGGTCTCTAGGTAGGGAATAGTAAGCCACAAACCGCATAATTCTATTGTGCATTGTTGCCGAGATATTCTCGATCATAGGTTCACCTTAGCCTACCGCTACGTAATACATACGGTCGTATATACGCTTGAGATTCCGAAGTCTTCAGAGTTATTCCGGCTGGTCAAACTGGCCAGTAACTCCTGATGTATGAGCTGGAATTGAATAAGTTTCCATACTACCAACATCAATATCTTTACTAGACCTTTTTACCCATTATCCCAGATATGTGAAGTCTTCCACGCGACTCCCTGACCTTTGTTAATACAGGCGTTCCCTTAATGTTTAAAGACAACGTACTTTGTTTTTGTGTCATTTGCTCATAGCCCAATAAGTTTGGAACCGTCTTCTAGTAATGGTTTGTCACGACAATAGCAGTTATGAGTTGAATTGCAATAAAAACATTACATAGCTGAACACCATCAGAATCAAAATAACATTTCTACTTTATGCAGCAATAATTGTGCTTCTTCTTCAGTAGGTGATAACGTTTTACCTCCTCTGCAGGTGTGTTTTACCTCCTCTTCAGGAGTAAGTAATAACGTTTGTTTTAGTTCTAAGTGTCCGCTCAAAAATCCTTCACCCCACCTCGTCTAACGGCACGTTATGTATAGAATTCTTGTTAGCTTGGTACAACAGTCACACAACCTTTAAAACCATTAAGGAATCTTTAATAAAACTAGTTTGCTTCAAACATTACAGCAATATGGAACATTTTTGTAGTCCTTCCTCTCAGAAAATGTGACAATTATTAAAAAAAATCATTATATCATCTCGACCCGAATAGACGTCTTAGCATTCACATGAACAACACAGAACAATCATAAAGCGCAATTTTAAGAGCACGAATAGTATCGCTGAACTGAAGAGATTTCTTATCTGCAAGGCCATGTTGATTTTATTATATTCTTCATTGACCTTGGCAGTTACGCTGACATTAGTATATGTTTTACTCAATATTCA
Organism: Branchiostoma floridae; assembly: GCF_000003815.2. NCBI lineage: Eukaryota > Metazoa > Chordata > Leptocardii > Amphioxiformes > Branchiostomatidae > Branchiostoma > Branchiostoma floridae. The sequence continues at coordinate 5,311,387 of NC_049988.1, read as the reverse complement.
GCATGTCAGCATATATTTTCTCCTTTTTCAGCTGCTTTGTTTCATTTAACCCTATCCAGACTTGGCTTTTGGGGCATTACCTGGTGGCGGAGGGGGGGGGGTATGAGGGGGGTGGCTGGGAATCAGTCGACCAGCCCCCCCTCCATAATGTCAAAAGGTCGCTGTACGATCACCAAATTAGCAGGGAGTGATGCGCTCGTAAAGTTGTATAATTGAAATTTTGATATCAATATGACGTTAATGACGTAATAATTACGTCATTAATTTTTCTTTGCTAAAATTCCTAAGATACCTAAAATATTTCACACAAAAAACTAACAATAGTTTTTTAAAGGTTTCTCGTTAATATTCAAGTCTTCTAAGACTTCTGTCAAAGGCCACCACAACGACGTAAAATGACGTCATGAAATGACTTTCAATCCGACATCTTGGATCATCAACCATAAATGTCTTAAGATGCATTTTTTTCAACATTTAACCCTAATACCCCATGCAAATTGGTTTAAAAAAGGTTCACAGAAGAAGAACTTTATTGCACATGAATGTTTCGCTTTAAGAAAATACCAAATATTGATGAAATCCAAGCTGGTTATACTTTTTATCGTGATATTGTCGGCTATCTTTGATTTTTGACCAATTACGTCATCAGATTAGCATAAGTTATGAATATCTAATAGTAAATGCCGCATTAAGATATGTTAGGTATTAAAGATATATGAAAACAAGTGTAGTTTAGCAAGAAAATGTTAACATCCCATTGTTAAAACCAAAATTAGTAATTTTTGTAAAATATACCTTTCAGAAACACGTTGCCATGCCAACGTGAAAAAGTATGAACTTTCTCTTTTTTTTTAAATGTTTTAAATAATATTCTAGGGCAATTCATCAAGTTTGCTTGTCCTAGCGCAAGCCTTTTGGGAGTTATAGGACATCGAAGTTGTCGCGGGCACTTTTAGCCATTCCGGAAAGGGTTAAAGTTTTATTGATTTTTTTTAAAATTGTTATTTTGGAAATGTCCGAAAATATATGCGTGCACGGATATCATCCATACAATTCAATCAATATGGCCTTACGTATAACCAATGTTGTCAGTTCAATGATATAGTTGGACTTAAATGCTACTTTTATAAACAATCTTAAACTATATGTACATAATATCATTACAAGAAATATAATAACGGCTGCTACGGCACTGTCCAAGAATTAAAACACCGCCTACCGGCATGACTATCAACGACAACACACAAATATGTCACACTCTCTCTTTAAAAGCACATCATTGCAACAACATTTTACATGAGTACGGAATTTACCGTGTCACCAAACGTGATTAAATCCTCAATGCGATGTTTAAAACTATGACGTCCCAATTAATAGAATTTTTCATCAAGCAGTGACTACTTGTGAAAGTTAAACACACGTACCTCCAAACTCTCGCGAGAACTGGGCCACTCCGTGATCAAGATGGACTGGTAGCCATCGAAAATTTGGAGGTACGTGTGTTTACCTTTAAAAGTAGTCACTGCTTGATGAAAAATTCTAATAACTGTGTACATACGTGACTAATGAATCTTGTCAACGATAAGACGTCCCAGAGTTGATATTGTCGTCAGTAAAACACTGTCGGCGCGATGTAGAGCTGACGCAATGCTGACAGAGCCAACTGTCCTATGTACATTTAACATCAACTTTACAACTAACGCCAATTCCCTACTGTCAGAGGAGTAACCTACATCCGTTTTGGGGGTAAAATACTGTATTTAAGAGATATCAAGTGGATTGAGGTGGTTTCAAACTGCATTATATATCTAAATCATTGCGGTTTAAAACCTCCATTTGTCGACTTGACATCTTTAAACATAATTTTGTAAATAAATAGAAACAGGTTGTCCCGCGGGTAAAGCTAAACCAGCGCTACAGCAAAACCTGCCTAAGACAACCACTCACGATTCAGAGCAACAGCAGTCGTTATAGGCAGGTGGTCACGACCGACCAACCGTGAGAGGATGTCTCCCTCAATCCCCTCTTAATGTAAGAACGCAGGGCATTTAATTTGACTTGCATGATCGCCGACGCTTTACGTTATTCTTAGGTCACGTTGTAGGAAACCCCAACGGATAGTCTACGGACTCTTTTCTTGCAGTGTTTTGGGCAGTGTTGAGTGGGACCTTCATCTTCTAGGACGTACATTGAAATAGAATCTTATCTAGAAGCTTATCGTGAATTTTGAGGAATGGGTTTCATACTGAAAGTATAGGATAAATTACTTTTTATAAATCGTTTTGGGGAACAGATGTTCTGATGTATTGTCTCACGACATAGTTGACGATTTTACAGGATGTCGCCTTCTAAGTTTGTGTGTCATAGAGTCACATCACTGGATGGATGACCAAATATGTCATCTGAGGAATCCTAGTCCACAATGTGCTCCTCACAAAGTGGTGTCTCCCACCCGGTACTCTCTGTAGTGGATGAGTACCGGCGAGTCCGGCAAGGCCTTGGATACCCGTGGTGACCGAGGGGGCGAGTTTCCTGGACTGTCACGTGACCCCCGACTGACCAATGAAAGAGTGGTGGTCGGCAGTCCGCTTTGTCGCTCCCAGCCGAGTTCTCGACTTTCCCGCCAAAGACCCCACCTTCTCTTCAGCTCCGACTGAACCTATCAACAGCAAGTTTACATTTGTAGTAATCATTGGACAAAGGATTGCTGTGTTACTATTCTATTATTTATTTCACATATTGCGCCTAGCGGTAATACAAGTGATTTGATGTGATTCTCATAAAATAACTAATTTAAATAATACGGAAGCGAAGTACAGTAGTTGTAAATGATCTAAATATGATTACAGTCAAACATTAGTGAGGACACGAAAGTGCAGTGATGACACGAAAGAAGAAGAAGTCAAACTTTTCTAACATAAACTGCAAATATGTTCCTCACCTCTCCATTCATGAAGCAGTATAGTACGGCCACTATCATCCCCTGTAACAAAATAACACATCAAAGTTTTCTCCTAAAAAATTGTAAGGCATAGATCTAAAAATGTTGTTTAATGTCATTTTATATGTGACTCGTTGCTCAGACAAATCTAAGCACGTCAACTACACTATATATTTAGTCACTTGAGTCTACTTCACCATTCTATAGTCTCATGTTTGTAATTTATATGATCTCATTTTTCAAAAGTAGAAATTTTGCCCCTAAAAAAAGTCAAGATAAAAAATGGACAAGACACTTTTTGTAGTAAACTTTCCTGAATGAATGTGATAAAAACATAACTTATCATGCCCTTGATCTCCTTAACTTACCTGGAATGAGTTCATGAAAGTGTCGAAGAAGTAGCTGACATATTTCACCTGCCCCGTGACGTCTTCAGGAAGGCCGATGAAGACGATGTAGTGAACTCCAAAGAGTGGAATCAACACAAGTGTGGAGCGGGTCAGCTTCCTGTAGTTATCACACAGAAGGAACGGTTAAGTGGAGATATAACACAGGGCATTATCACAACAGTTGGTCAGCTTCCTTTAGTTATCACACAGAAGGAACGGTTTAGTGGAGATATAACACAGGGCATTGTCACAACAGTTGGTCAGCTTCCTTTAGTTATCACACAGAAGGAACGGTTTAGTGGAGATATAACACAGGACATTATCACAACAGGGTGTCAGCTTTCTGTAGTTATCACACAGAACGGACGGTTTAGTGGAGATATAAATATAACACAGGACATTATCACAACAGGGGGTCAGCTTCCTGTTGTTATCACACAGAAGGAACGGTTAAGTGGAGATATAACACAGGGCATTATCACAACAGTTGGTCAGCTTCCTTTAGTTATCACACAGAAGGAACGGTTTAGTGGAGATATAACACAGGGCATTGTCACAACAGTTGGTCAGCTTCCTTTAGTTATCACACAGAAGGAACGGTTTAGTGGAGATATAACACAGGGCATTATCACAACAGTTGGTCAGCTTCCTTTAGTTATCACACAGAAGGAACGGTTTAGTGGAGATATAACACAGGGCATTATCACAACAGTTGGTCAGCTTCCTTTAGTTATCACACAGAAGGAACGGTTTAGTGGAGATATAACACAGGACATTATCACAACAGTTGGTCAGCTTCCTGTAGTTATCACACAGAAGGAACGGTTTAGTGGAGATATAACACAGGACATTATCACAACAGTTGGTCAGCTTCCTTTAGTTATCACACAGAAGGAACGGTTTAGTGGAGATATAACACAGGACATTATCACAACAGTTGGTCAGCTTCCTGTAGTTATCACACAGAAGGAACGGTTTAGTGGAGATATAACACAGGGCATTGTCACAACAGTTGGTCAGCTTCCTTTAGTTATCACACAGAAGGAACGGTTTAGTGGAGATATAACACAGGACATTATCACAACAGTTGGTCAGCTTCCTGTAGTTATCACACAGAAGGAACGGTTTAGTGGAGATATAACACAGGGCATTGTCACAACAGTTGGTCAGCTTCCTTTAGTTATCACACAGAAGGAACGGTTTAGTGGAGATATAACACAGGACATTATCACAACAGGGTGTCAGCTTTCTGTAGTTATCACACAGAACGGACGGTTTAGTGGAGATATAAATATAACACAGGACATTATCACAACAGGGGGTCAGCTTCCTGTTGTTATCACACAGAAGGAACGGTTTAGTGGAGATATAACACAGGACATTATCACAACAGGGGGTCAGCTTCCTGTTGTTATCACACAGAAGGAACGGTTTAGTGGAGATATAACACAGGACATTATCACAACAGTTGGTCAGCTTCCTTTAGTTATCACACAGAAGGAACGGTTTAGTGGAGATATAACACAGGACATTATCACAACAGTTGGTCAGCTTCCTGTAGTTATCACACAGAAGGAACGGTTTAGTGGAGATATAACACAGGACATTATCACAACAGGGGTTCAGCTTTCTGTAGTTATCACACAGAATGGGCGGTTTAGTGGAGATATGAATATAGCACAGGACATTGTCACAACAGTTGGTCAGCTTTCTGTAGTTATCACACAGAAGGAACGGTTTAGTGGAGATATAACACAGGGCATTATCACAACAGGGGGTCAGTTTCCTGTAGTTATCATACAGAGAGAAACGGTTAAGTGGAGATATAACATATGTCCTAACTGGTTGGGATTGAGGGCAAGTTCGAGCCATACATGTTGAACGTCCACCGGTGAATTGTAACAGGCGTATTTTCTCCGTCTGAAAAAAATTACTTCAGCCATAAACCGGGACGAAGGAGGGAGGATACAGGTTGGACGCCATGCTTGGGACACTATTGCTCCACCGCTGCGCTTCAGCTGGTAGTGAAACAGAATTCCGACATACAAAAACACTACCGGAGCGTTGGCAGGTAAGAAGACGTTTTGTTGTGTTATACTTTTATCAACACCCATTTCCATAATACCTCCACTAATCGTAATACCGCCGAACAAAATAAACGATAGATGTAAGGATGTGAGCGAGTGAGGTCGTTTACGTATTTAAAGTTGTCCCTATCCTGCGTTGTCTGTATAACCTACTTCGAAAAAGAACAAACATGTATCGATATATTGATAAACGTGTTGCTGTTATTGTAAATTGCACAGTTACCAGGGCTAACTATTGATAATAGACTCCGGCTAGTTGAGTAACTCTAACTGTATTTCTCTCTATACAACCGAATAAATAAAATAAAATCAAACCCGCCTGTGCAGCAACATTAATTTCCTAGGTGTGCACACTGAAGACATTTGTGTGCTCAAGAAATTTCCAAAAATGCTCTGATAATGATGCAAGACAACAGGGTAAAAAGTTCTACATCGGAGCAGGCAAGCTCGCCATGGGAAGAACATAGTGACAACATTGAACTGGAAAATGATCATTCGTCAAATTAGTATCGCTTGAGATATCGCAGTAAACGTGGCGGTATTTTGGTATCGATGTTACTCACATGAAGAAACTGTTTACAAAAGGTACTGTACTGTTGGGCTTACTTGTATTGTGTGGAATGTTCCCTGCTTCTGTTTGCCTGTTTCAATTTGACCGCCAGGATGCGAACTATATTCAGGAATAGAACAAAATTGACCTGGAAAAAGAAAGCAAACAGTTGAACAAATACTCTGGAATACGCCAGAATATTGCTAAAGCATATATCATTTGTGTCTGAAACCTTTTTTGTCAGTTACTTCCTCATTTTCTCCAAAACTGAGGTGAACACGGATCAATTTGTCATCGACCAATGTCATATTTCCGAGGATTAATAATGACAAATCATTTCACAATGTTAAACTTGCGAGAGTCATAGGCACATCAGCTTGCGAACACACAAAGAAAGTTAAGCATTGTACTACATAATGGTTACTACCAACACAGATGAGCTGCCAGTAAAACTTATATTTTCGTTTATATAATCATACTACCTTACAGAAACATTGTTCGCAACTTCAGTAAAAATGAAAGTACAGACAGAAAACGTTTTATTTCTACATTGTCTACGATATGAGAGGAGTCCACGCTACGAAATAATGTAAGGTTACGTGTTGAGCTTTTGGACAGAACCCCCTGGCTCCCGAGCTGCGGTCTGTGTGAATCCGTATCTATTTCATGACGGGCGCCATTCCATCACGATTTGGTTACGGTTTGGGTATGGGCTTAACTAAAGCCTGAATCAAAATTAAACGGAGACCCGCCCGAGCCCTCAAATAGCCCGGTATAACCTCGGCCTTCAAGAAGCCCTGCCAGAAAGAGGTAAGCTACCCGGCGGTGTACCGGTTGGAAAATGTGACTGAAGCATAAGAACGGCTCTCCTCACCAGAACTGACACCAGGATGGGCCCCCGGTAGATCCACCAGTACTGAAGATGTTTGATTTCCCAGCAGCTGGAAAGAAAAACAAATGAACGGATAATGATACGCTAAATATGAGGGGACTCATCATCATCATCATCATCATTGTCGCTCTCTTTGAGGAACCCCTCCCTTGAACTGTTCCAGACTCTTCTGCATCTTGCAGTCTGTGGCCAGGTGGGACCTAGGTGTTTCTGCAGGACTTAGGTGTTTCTGCAGGACTACTCCGTGATAAAAGCTTTGATACTTACTAGTAGGGAAAGTTAATCACAATGATTGATGTCTACCATTTCCTCAGAATTACCACCTTCACACATTTTAAGACCTTCCCACGGCACGACTTCTCACGACCAGTACAACATATACGAGTAAGTATGTCTTACTCGTGACAACTTGTTTTCGGGCTATTCTCAACCAATTCCCTCTCAATACTAATCACTGATTTCCACCTCTCAGTTGCAAATGGCAACAGACAAAACCAGAGATGTTTAAAAAGGTTTTGATATTGTTTCATAAGCGGCGTCAGCATTGCTTTTTCATACTTAACGTATACTTTATAAAGTTCCAATCCATAAATGTAATCGAATAGCGTTGGAATTGGTGTCAAGAGTGCCTTTTTATATTTCAGCAATACCATAGGTATGGTGAAATATATTGTATTCGTAATGTTTTTTTCTCCTGTCAAATCTTCAAATCGAATCAACTCCGTCGTTCTTGGACCGAATGACTTGAAATTTGGCACAAGGGTAGAGTGGACCAATACCCTTAGGTTTTTTTTTTCATTTTTTTCATATCTACCTTTAAAATGATTTTATTCATGTTTTTTTTTGTAATTTTTATGTACATTTTGCCCCCCTGTACAGTGGTATTACAGCCGAATGACCTGAAATTTGGAACAGAGGTGCATTGATCATATGCCCACAAAGATCCAATAACAGTTTTGGCATACGGTACAACAAAATGCTTAATTTTGACATTTTTGACCAAAAGAATGACATTTTTGGCTCCTACACCCTCATTTTACAACCAAATGACCTGAAATTTGGTATAGGAGTGCAATCTACATATGCGCACATGGATCCAATAACACTTACAGTACAACAAAATGCTTAATTTTGGGATTTTTTGGCCATTGTTTGACCCAAAACGTACGCTTTTGGCTCCTGTTCCCTGGTCTTATAACCAAATGACCTAAATTTTGGTAAAAAGGTGCACTAGATATTCATTCAAATGACCCATGTATAATTTCTGGCATAAACCACTTCAAAATGATATATTTGGGGCCTTTTTGTAATTTTCCACTGGCCAGAGGTCTCCCACCTGAAGACAGCATGTGCACATGTCTATATATACCAGTAACTTGATTAAAGAGGCAACCAATCACATAGCCTGAGTCAACATCATGAAGGGGATTGGCAGCCAGTGAGCCTAGTGTTATCTGGATGAGTCCATTCTGGCACGGAGGGGGGACATTTTTAAAAATTCATCTTTGGACTGTTGATTATATAAAGTCTCTCAGTGGGAGTATTTGTGAACTGGGCTATTTTGCAATTTTACATGGTGTGTACTGGAAGAGTCCATTCTTGCACAGAGGGAGACATTTTTTTAAATATGTTTATGGACTTTGGTGATAAGATATGTCAAAGTGTTTCAGTGTGGTTATTTTATGACTGGTCTATTTTGCAATTTTACATAGGTTGTGCTGGAAGAGTCCATTCTTACATGGAGGAGGGGATTTTTAAATTCCATTTTTGGGACTTCCCTCCAAGTCCAATTTTAGCGGATGTATTTTTGGACTGCACCACTTTACATAGGGGTATCGCAAGAAGAGTCCATTCTTGCATGGGGATGTTTTCAAATTTAGCTTTAGACAGGTGATGATTCAATATTCCATTCTTAGCGTAGAGTTTTTGGACTGGTCTATTTTTACCTTGTCATGCCTTTTTTGCTTAGTTCAACTTTGGACTGGGTTGATTAATCAAAAGGCCATGTTTTCAGTGGGAGTATTTCTGGACTGGTCTATTGTGAAAATTCACATGGGGTGCACTGGAAGAGTCCATTCTTGCACTGGGAATTTTGTAAGATTCATTTTAGGGTCATTAAGTGCCATTAATAGAAGTGACTTTTAAACAAAGTGTTCCATTTTTGCACATGGGTGATTTTGGAATAGTCTATTGTTGCAGGGGGAGGGAGATGGCTGAAATATGCTGTATTTGGTCTCAAGCAAATGTCGGCCTTTCTAGTGTTGATAATACATTCTAATGTAATGCTTATTAATAATGCCAACGTCAATGTCACTGACAGTCTTTTATAAATTTGTGCACATGAATCAATCAAATTTGATGACGCGTTTGTCATTAGGCAATTAATGGTCCTAACTCTTAATTATCGTACTCAAAACAGACCATTAGTTTCCTTCATGTTTTAGCAGAATTTGTGGTCAAGATACGTAAAGATTATTTCAAAGGATAAGCCATCCAAATGTCAAGAACAGTAATATAAAATCTAGGCTAAGTACCAAAACCAAATTGCCTATATATATAAATAACTTCATGAGGTTGGCAATTATTCGAGGGGGGATCCGGATACAAGCTGAGCCACGTTTGGGACGGCATTCTTGTTGCTACAGCGCCACCTACATCGGCTATAAGTAGCAGCAAGAAGTAGTTTCCGGTCATTCTACCCTGATGATGGTGTCTGATAGACATCGATACGTCTGAAGTAAGTACTCCTTGGTTGTGCCTAAAAAAACTTACTATGCAAATTGACTATAATACAAATCATGCCAAATTGATTGTGAAAACCGTGTATTCATCATTGCAAGCTTCGTGTCTTCCTCGTCAGACGTTATCTATCTGATATTATCTACGGACAAATCTATTCCTCAGATCACTCACCGTTTGTCCTGTAGGGTGACTCGAACTGCGATCCAAGGAATCATGAACAGCCACGGAGCGCCTGGAGGACAACAGGAGAGAAGAAAAAAATGACGACGACCGGGCAAACATTCACACCGTCAATCTTCGACATTGTTCACTATCTGCCTGAAACGGTACTTTATTGTATAATCAGATTAAGTGATTTGAAGGGGAGGGGTAGAATAATTTCACAGCTTTTCATCAATTCTACCTTTTCTAACAATGCTGTCATGGTACCATGTTCACTGGATGTACGTACCCCATA
>NC_049988.1:5296690-5299778 GCF_000003815.2 Branchiostoma floridae | reverse complement strand
GACAGCACGGCGTCTTTGACAAAGATAAACACCGCCCGGAGGATGAAGGACACGAACAGGTGCAGGTGGATGTAGTTCCGGATACAGTGGAGTTTCCTGTGAAGAGATGAAGAGATGACAGAAACAAAGAAGTTCGGGTGGATGTAGTTCCGGATACAGTGGAGTTTCCTGTGAAGAGATGAAGAGATGACAGAAACAAAGAAGTTCGGGTGGATGTAGTTCCGGATACAGTGGAGTTTCCTGTGAAGAGATGAAGAGATGACAGAAACAAAGAAGTTCGGGTGGATGTAGTTCCGGATACAGTGGAGTTTCCTGTGAAGAGATGAAGAGATGACAGAAACAAAGAAGTTCGGGTGGATGTAGTTCCGGATACAGTGGAGTTTCCTGTGAAGAGATGAAGAGATGACAGAAACAAAGAAGTTCGGGTGGATGTAGTTCCGGATACAGTGGAGTTTCCTGTGAAGAGATGAAGAGATGACAGAAACAAAGAAGTTCGGGTGGATGTAGTTCCGGATACAGTGGAGTTTCCTGTGAAGAGATGAAGAGATGACAGAAACAAAGAAGTTCGGGTGGATGTAGTTCCGGATACAGTGGAGTTTCCTGTGAAGAGATTAAGAGATGACAGAAACAAAGAAGTTCAGGTGGCTGTAGTTCCGGATACAGTGGAGTTTCCTGTGAAGAGATTAAGAGATGACAGAAACAAAGAAGTTCAGGTGGATATAGTTCCGGATACAGTGGAGTTTCCTGTGAAGAGATTAAGAGATGACAGAAACAAAGAAGTTCAGGTGGATGTAGTTACGGATATACGATACAGTGGAGTTTCCTGTGAAGAGATTAAGAGATGACAGACACAAAGAAGTTCAGGTGACTGTAGCTCCGGATACAGTGGAGTTTCCTGTGAAGAGATTAAGAGATGACAGAAACAAAGAAATTCAGGTAGATGTAGTTCCGGATATACGATACAGTGGAGTTTCCTGTGAAGAGATTAAGAGATGACAGAAACAAAGAAGTTCAGGTGGATGTAGTTCCGGATACAGTGGAGTTTCCTGTGAAGAGATTAAGAGATGACAGAAACAAAGAAGTTCAGAAGGATGTAGTTCCGGATACAGTGGAGTTTCCTGTGAAGACATTAAAAGATGAAGGGCATGGAGAGGTGCAAGTGGATGTATATGTATGCCCAAAATCCTGAAAGTCCTTTTCTTTCTTCTAATATCCTTTTCGAACATGTTTTCCAAAAACAGCCCTTCCACGTGGCCAAACCATTCCGAGCACAAGGGCTATCTGCCACACAAATCTCGTGACCACAGCATGTCCAGAACGCGAGAAGTTTTGCTGCAATACTGCTTACCAATTCTCGTGTTCTGGTGGTAGATAGCCCTTGTGCTCGGAAAGTTTTGCCCCCTATCTGTTAGTTCTCGCATGGCAGGCTCGTTTTCATTAAAAAATTCCCCTCAAAACATTGGGATAGATACCAAACGTATTTTGATACCATGTGTAACTACTGAGATATTGACAAAAACAAGTTATTTTTCGTGCACTTGAAATTTCGTAAACATCAATTCAATGTTCAGAAAACTGCGTTTAATCTTGTTATACATGCTGAATAGGGGAGGTATCTTATTCACCAGGAAGCATCTTTAAACACCATCACATATCTCGGCGAATTCAGCAAAACGTGCCAGCGCTCTTTATATCAGGTAAATTTGACACACCAGGTAGTAAATGCTGGGCATCTGGTGTTCGCAAAACTTTAAAGTGTGGTACGGTAAGCCCATCAATCAATTATTTCCAACGTATCCTGCATAATTTGTGCAATCCACCAGCGTCTGGAGGACATTTATTTTCAGAATTTTCTAACCAACAGTAATAATGATGATAAATTGCGAAAAACAAAGTCCGACTGTACAGACTACTTGAGTTCACACACAAAGAAGAACAGTATCTGAAAATTACAAACATTATTCACAGAACTACCATTGCGTAACTAAGAATCAGCTGCCACAAACTGCGAATTAAATCAGGAATTTGGTAGAAGATGAATTACACTGCATTGTTCATTGTACAATATATTGCCATGCTAATGAGAGAAATACGCTATTCAGTTAATAGAAAGTAGATTCTCTCACTTTTGAGATATAAGTAGCACTGCAAAATTCATATTCCTCATACGTGTTGACAAATCGACTATTGGCAGACCCATACAGTCCTACATTTTCAGTTACCAAGAAGGGAGAAGAATCCGACTTAAAAGTCTGTGATACTTTTATACGCATGATTTGATTTTGTTGTGAGCTGTACTTAGCTCGGTTTCGCAAAAATGTACAATATAGGTCTACATTCATTCACTACAGATTCAGATTCCAGATTCAGATTCTTATATAACACTAATAAGAGTAAGAATTTAATATGCCCAGTACGAATATTGAAGTGCACGGTACAACCTACAAATTATTTGAAAATGAGCACAGATTTGCTGGCTCGTTTTTTCTATAAAATACACTTTGATTTGACCCCCAGCGGAGGTCATGGGACTGCAGGCAACGCACGGGCAGTGCCCGGTAACAGTATCAAGGCGCAAATTCCCGCTGGCCGAAGAAGCAACGTATTCCAACTTATATAGTCTCAAACCGATGTATTCAATACAGTTTTCACCTCGCTGTTGTGCATGTGCAGGGAGGAATAACTACGGCCTTTGCAAGTACTGTGACGCACTATTTTATACGAGAACGGGGGTAATTGAGACGGGGTTCGCGCATAAATACTGTGTTATGAGACCTCAAGCATATTGTGTGACAATGTGTTTTGTAGCAGTGACGTAAGAAGTATGAATTATATTGAATGTCCCAAAAAGCACACTCAGTCTGACTGTGAAAAGGCATTATATTGTGGTTGATTGCCTTGTCATTATAAGGCGCCATAGGGCTACAATTTTTATATTCTACATTCAATACAAACAGAGAAGATCATCAGTCTTAACCCATTGGTAAGAAATATACATACGGAAGTCAGTGGAGCTCAACGGATATATTACAGTCTTCTAAGCACAGGAAGTATAATTAGTCGCTCATGGAATAAATTAATGATCATC
>NC_049988.1:5294336-5296590 GCF_000003815.2 Branchiostoma floridae | reverse complement strand
ACGATAGTACACATTACAGAAAACACACCACGAGTACGTCATTTCCCTCAAATTTGGTGATCGTAACTCAAGCCGTTTTGAACATACAGGATGGGGGCCAAAAAAGGTTTTTACAATGATAACCCTCTAGTAGAATATACAACTTCTCCAAGTTGTTATACCTCCATGAAATTGCATAGAGGTTATATTTTCACTAGCGGTGTATGCGTGTGTGACTTCACGTTTCGAAATTTTGCGTTCCAAATAAGCTATGGTCATGGCTTTTGGGTGTTGAATATTTCTTGCTGTCGGAAAAAAAATGAAAAAGATTTGATCCCTAGCTTTGACGCAAGGGTCTGGAGCCAGCTGCCATTGGGCGCCACTCACGTGACCTCAATACGGCATTAATTGCCCCAGGTTTGGCAATTGGACTGTAGGTTTTGAACCACTCACACCGAGAAGGACCCCCCACTCTTCTTGATAAGTGCGGTGGTATCTTTACTTTAACTTGCTCATGATCCCCATTTAACGTCCTATCCAAAGGGACGGCCTAAACCAAATCTAGGAAAGTCGTGTTAAGTGGCGTTCCCAAGGGCACAACAATTTGACCAATCTGCGGTTTCAAACACGTTAATCTGTCTTTCAGTAACCTCATCTTTAAACTTGCCGCTTAAAAAAACAATTTACAATGATCATGAAAGTGATTTGCCTAAAACAGATTAGAAGTATTTCATCATTTCACCTACCTGAACCTGATGATGATCCCCATGGCGACTGTGAGGGACACCAGGGACAGGGAGTACCCGACTGTGTAGATGATCTGCACCGTGTACAGGTCCGTCTGGGGAAAACAGCGAAAACGTGACCTTTGTAAGGAAATTTCGCCCATGTATTGCAAATAGATCAACTTATGACGTACCACAATCAATTGCGTACCACGATCACAACAGAATGAAACAAGGATTTTAGCGCTTTTCTTACATAGCCAGTAAAGTCTCACCTACGTATCTTTTAACGGGTTGTGTAAAAGAACAAGGCAATATCCTACACCCTATCTTCGTAATGAATTTTTTTCCAGAGTAAAAATGAAAAACAGGATAAGGTCCTGATCATTTTGCTTTTCATTTGGCGCATATTTTACAAAGATTTAAGCGCCCGGAACAAGGATATATAGAATTGTGATCCTAGGACCGAAAATTACATTGGACCCTTTGAAAAAAAAAAGATAATATGTTACTACCATGTCGGGCTCTTTGTGGATATAGCACCTACTCGGGTAGTCTTCGGTAAGGTTAAGTCGGTTCATGCTCCACGTCCCGTTCCCACAGGCACGCTGCACGGTTCCTGTGGTTCGAAGAGCTACATCAATATTCCTAAAATCTCATCCTTGCATAAGGCCACAGAAAGTAAATCTTATGGATGACTTGAGACTGCAGAAATAGTGAGATAGGGCAAAAAAAACCACGATGGGTACAAAAAACAAGATGGTTATATTTTCAAAATAGACACCATAAACGCTGTAACAATAATTTAAGGGACAGCTTGAATATGGTATCACAGCCAACAAGCCATTCCTTTACTGGTGTAGTAAAAGTGACGCTAGTGACTGGTATCACTAACAAAGTTGGTAACTACACTCGTGGTAACTCCAACTATATTCACTTCTAAATATAGACATGGCTAGTGCCACTGTCACAAGTGACAGTTGCAATCATTAGGCAACAACACAGCATATTTGCTCGTTGTTTGAGTTTTTTTGCCATGATCAGAAAATTTCTTTCTGATTTTTTAATAAAAAATCAGGCGAAAATTATTGAGTGCGCGGATGTCATCCATAGAATTTACGTGGTGTGGCCAAATTGTTAATTACTTGCAGCCAAAGAAAAAAAGACGAATAATAAACATGTTTTCATCGCAAATCTATATAAGAATCGTTCACCTTAGTTCAAAAAGTAAGTGGGAACTGCTAATTAGAGACTTATTTGCATAATTGGCATCTGCTTATCTTCCATCTACCACAAACTACATATGTTACATGTATTTGAGTCCTATAATGGAAACACCGTAAATATAAATTTTTCTTATGAAGTATGAAAATTAAGTCAAAATCTTCATCTTTTGCACTTCATTATGTACATCTCTGCCCATACTAAACATCATGGAAATTCATCGTTCCTATGTTCCGATATGATCCTTGAAGGATTTTGACAAAATCGCCCCTGCATTTTCAGGGTAAGATGCTAGGGGACCTTAAGATACACCACAAGCTATCTTC
>NC_049988.1:5290323-5294014 GCF_000003815.2 Branchiostoma floridae | reverse complement strand
CCTCCATTTTGCATGGAGGTAACAATACGTTTCCCCTATCAGAAAACATAACAAAAGGAGCTGGCTACACTGGCAAATCTTACTGGAATGGTTAAAGAAGGCGATGTGCTCGGGACAAGGTAACGTCACGACTTGACCAGGTGCAGCATCTGGCCAACAGGAACCGAGATAGTCAGGTCCGCCGGGACAGTAGCCTGTAACTGGGGACAAAGATTGCCAAAATGCATGCATTAGGCCAAAAGAATTTTTTTCTGCTAGTCAAAATTTTACATCGTTACATTTGGTCCCAAGACGAATATGTCTCTTATCCTTGCTTTTCAATTTCGTTAGATATTGTGGCTAAATCCATAGCAATTTGATAACCCAGATCTCTCATTCTTTCTCTCTCTCTTATTAATATATTATTGATAGATATGGATACTATATGTATAAAGAGAGCAAGAGAGCGAGAGAGCGAAATATGAGAAATCTTTAGGCTTTGTTGTCTATTCCTTGTTTAGGATTGTGATGTGACAGGCACAAAAAATTAAGTCTAAGTGGTCGGAAATGAACACATACACACAGAGTATGGTATACCAAACAATGGATTTATCATTTTTTTTCTTACATATTTGTTTCCAGATTCATTTGTACTATTTACTGTGCATATTTGTTCATTCCTTTAAACTATTTACAGTATGGTAATTTTTCTATACATATGACAATTTACGCACGTCATCCAAATAATGAAATTAACATATCCAAATAATGAAAATAACAATTACAGGAGTTCCCGTCCACCAAAGTACACTGATCTAGATTTTTGACGACACCTTTAATATCACGATATCATGGTAGAATTGTTTTGACTTAAGATTTAAGTAATCTAGTAGGTGACGAAAAGCATCACTTACTGTTTGGCCGCACCGTTTCATTCAGTTTCTTTAAACAGACAAATGTCTGTTCTTTGATCAGTGTTGCGAGCGTTATTTGGTCGATCTCCGTGGATGTTTTATCCATCTGTAAAAAAAACAGTCATTGTTATTGTCCAGGAATACAGCCATTGCCAATAACCCAACAATCAAACACATACTCTAATGGATTCGGTTAACCAATCAATCAATCAATCAATCAATTAAGTGACAATAGCACCGACTGATACTTTTATCGGAAAAGGATGTTTTGTTGGCCATTCCAGCAGTACTCCACTAGTTTGTAAAGAATTTGTATAAGCTACAGCTTTTTTAATATTTATTTCATATAGCCTATGTCACCAGTGACAAAATATTTTATGATTGCATTTCGTTTCAATACTAGATTAGGAAAAAGTAGCAATTTTCTCGTCATTTCTTTTTACCAAGCACCCACCTCGTACGAAAATCAGTAATTTTTCCTGTGTAACATTAATAGAGAGACATTTCGTCTTAATATTTATGGATCAGTGAGAATAAACGAACAGAGTACACACCGTTCTAGCAGATGTTATTAACAGTGCCTGGCTACAGTCGGTGTTGTGTCAAGATGCTGGTTGGAACAATCCTAACTCCTTGATTAACGTGTGTAATTTTCAGGTATGGCTACCATCCAACATCATGTACTCCAGTCCCCTCTATTAACCTTCATCTTCACGGAGATATGACCGGAAGTGTACCAAGCTCTCATGTATTATGTCATCATTCATCATCCGGGCCATCTGAAATATCTCCCTTTACAAAATAAAGTTTGTGAAAGGTCGGTTAATTTATATATTTCTACACTTCATCACACATATTCAAGTTTTTTCTATACAAAGTCTGTTAAAATGTAGATCGTATCCACTTAGACAGTGAGGGGCTGCTCTGGTCTATGGTTGTGTCCAGTTGTATTGCAAATAAAGTTACAGAAAAGTTTTCGTATAGTAGTTAAAGTTTTCGTATAATAATTAAAGTGAACCAAGGCAATATACCAAGACTTTTTGGTTGTATTTGATTTCCAAATGTGATCTTCTCGTTCACGTCACACTAACCCCATACATCCCTCACTGTATTACAGAAGCCAAGCTCTGAGCAAATCAATGTATATGCCACGTAATCTGATACGGCTTTTCATTGCTGTGCAGCAGTTATTTTAAGGTTTATCCAAAGGTTTATCTGGAGGCTGTTTTTTTCCACTGCGTGACGCCGCACAGGCCCTAGTCTGACGTTCATTGCTCAAGTAGATGTAGAGTCGGTATTATAAGATCAGCAATCAACAGAGCGTTGGAACCGTGCTGATAAAAGTACATTTGTTTCCATGCAATCATACTGTACGACGCAACCTGCATTACTCTGTATTTTTAGACACCAATTTGCGAGCACTGCCAGGGAAGCAATATCATGTAAAAGTTTCCTCACTAAGAAAAGTTTTGTGTTCGATACAGCTTGCTGGTTTTCCGTGTCGTAAGGTGTTAGGAAAGCAAAGGATAAGATCGATTCCGCCAAAAGGCCATGAAATGTAACATTATATCCTCATATAAAGACATTTTATAGACTTATGGTTTAACCAAATGATGGTCTCCTCTACTAAAATGATTTATATCTTATATGAGAAAGTCCTTCACTTTGAGAGAATCCGTGTTTTATAGTGATGTACACCTTTAATTTAATAGTACATGACAGGTATGTATTTCAATAGGGGCTGCACGAGCAACCCTCCATGGAGGAGCTCTACAGAGCTGACCTCCATGGAGGTTGCTCGTTCAGCCCTCCAGCTCCACCGTGCGAGCTCTATGCGCTATGAATACAAACACTTGGTTCTCGTCACCTTCATGGAATTTTTAGTACGACATGGAGGAGGTTCTCTCGTAGAGGACAAACAACCGGACTGAACTAGCAGCTGTACGCAAAACATGGTACACGGGCTATGAATGTTTTTTGATTCACGTCACCCAAAACAAATTGGTCTTAGCGCTCTATTCAGAGATACTGTAAACAACAAACACACGGAGCCGATAGCTGATCGAGCAGCTCCACGGGCTATATGAATGTAAACACTTGGTTCACGTCACCATCAACAAATCGGTGTTTAGGGCTCCATACAGAGATACTGTAAACAACGAACACACGGAGCCGATAGCTGTTTGAGGAACTCCACGGGCTATATGAATGTAAACACTTGGTTCACGTCACCATCAACAAATCGGTGTTTTAATAGGGCTCCATACAGAGATACTGTAAACAACAAACACACGGAGCCGATAGCTGATCGAGCAGCTCCATGGCCTATATGAATGTAAACACTTGGTTCACGTCACCATCAACAAATCGGTGTTTAGGGCTCCATACAGAGATACTGTAAACAACAAACACACGGAGCCGATAGCTGATCGAGCAACTCCACGGGCTATATGAATGTAAACACTTGGTTCACGTCACCATCAACAAATCGGTGTTTAGGGCTCCATACAGGGATACTGTAAACAACAAACACACGGAGCCGAAAGCTGATTGAGCAGCTCCACGGGCTATATGAATGTAAACACTTGGTTCACGTCACCATCAACAAATCGGTGTTTAGGGCTCCATACAGGGATACTGTAAACAACAAACACACGGAGCCGATAGCTGATCGAGCAACTCCACGGGCTATATGAAAGTAAACACTTGGTTCACGTCACCATCAACAAATCGGTGTTTAGGGCTCTATACAGGCATACTGTAAACAACAAACACACGGAGCCGAAAGCTGTTTGAGC
>NC_049988.1:5263287-5289586 GCF_000003815.2 Branchiostoma floridae | reverse complement strand
GGGCTATATGAATGTAAACACTTGGTTCACGTCACCATCAACAAATCGGTGTTTAGGGCTCCATACAGGGATACTGTAAACAACAAACACACGGAGCCGATAGCTGATCGAGCAACTCCACGGGCTATATGAATGTAAACACTTGGTTCACGTCACCATCAACAAATCGGTGTTTAGGGCTCTATACAGGGATACTGTAAACAACAAACACACGGAACCGAAAGCTGTTTGAGCAGCTCCACGGGCTATATGAATGTAAACACTTGGTTCACGTCACCATCAACAAATCGGTGTTTAGGGCTCCATGCAGGGATACTGTAAACAACAAACACACGGAGCCGATAGCTGTTTGAGCAACTCCACGGGCTATATGAATGTAAACACTTGGTTCACGTCACCATCAACAAATCGGTGTTTTAATAGGGCTCCATACAGAGATACTGTAAACAACAAACACACGGAGCCGATAGCTGATCGAGCAGCTCCATGGCCTATATGAATGTAAACACTTGGTTCACGTCACGATCAACAAATCGGTGTTTAGGGCTCCATACAGAGATACTGTAAACAACAAACACACGGAGCCGATAGCTGATCGAGCAGCTCCATGGGCTATATAAATGTAAACACTTGGTTCACGTCACCATCAACAAATCGGTGTTTAGGGCTCCATACAGAGATACTGTAAACAACAAACACACGGAGCCATAGCGATAGCTGTTTGAGCAGCTCCACGGGCTATATGAATGTAAACAATTGGTTCACGTCACCCAAAACAAATCCACCCATCCTTGTCGGATTCGGGCAATGAGGTAAAACTTCCTTGGAACGAGGATTGCAACAGGTCTAAATATTTCTTTTATGCAACCACATGTTGTTTTTGCAAAGTGGGCAACAGAACGCCCCCCCCCCCCGACAAAAGCAAGAGTGTGTAAAGCACACAAACACTAGGAATAATTATTAATTTTTTGCATGCCTTGATCAAGGAGCTTAAAAAATCCTTGGTTTGCTACAAAGGTTGAAAGAACAAAAAACGACCCGCTTATTGAATGGAGCAAGCCGTGCATTGTTTATATGTCGGCTCTCGCAAGGAAAGCTGAAAGTATGCACCTCCGTGCCTTCGTGCTAATCCGAAATCGTCTCAAAGCGCGCCCTTGCCACACCAGAACACTGACGCCAGAAGCAGCTGGCTTTCTGGCCTATGACGTAGTCCCCAAACAGAGGTCCGTGGGGAAAATCGTGACCATTTCCTTTGATTCATTTTTTTTTGAAGGTCGAAAAAAATTATGAAAGGAAAAGGTCGCGATTTTCCCACCAACCTCTGCTTGACAGAACAACGAGCTTCTCGAAACCTCTGTATGAAGTAATTTGTTGCAAATAACCTTTCCATACATGTACAAGTGTTGATTCTGAGGATCATGAACATCAAAGATAGGTTGGTCAGTAACTGGCAGTAACATAACATTTTTCTTTAGAACTATTTGAGCTGTAAATCTAAACTTGGCCTACCGTGTGCAATGTTTATATGGATAGAGATCAGTGGGTGCTGTAGGTATCTAATGTATTTTTCATCAGTTGTACATGTACAGTGCTTTATGCCTTTGTTATCAGTTACTCTAGAAAAATTGATAAAGCAAAGGTTATGTCGTAACATAAAAAAATACAGATAATGATATATGTATAAACCCCCTGTGGGTACTAGTATATCCTCAGTTGTAGTCCTCGAACAGGTCTGGTTATTATTGGGGTGGGGGTAAGGGGGTTACGATTTTCAACGTTGGCTAGGTTGCCTTGTGCCAGTTTGCTGTGGAAGGCCAAACTCCCTTCCTCGGCAAACTCCCTTCCTAAGCGAACACCCTTCCTCGGCAAACCCCCTTCCTCGAACGTCCTTGCTCGAACTTATGTAATGTCTAAGAGAACTTATGTAGTGTTTAAAATCGCGAACCAAGATCCCCCCCCCCCCCATAAAATACAGTCCCGTTCGAAGACAGTGCACCGAAGGCGACTGCGGGTACATTCTAAGTGGAGCGGGATACGTGCTTGAATGGGAGAAACCTCATATTAGCGTGCAAAGTTCTCCTATAGAATAATGATATAGATTATATAATGGTACTTGATAATTGGTATGTAGTAATGATGGTTTATAACAGTACCCACCAATGTTGCAAACCTCGTACTAAGAAAGTTTTCTCACCTCCTTGCTTGTACCCACCATTAGTGTTGGATATTAAAACCTAAGGCTTGTACTTTGACTTTATCACTTTAACGGACTATATGACCAAGCCAGCATGTACAGGTTTGTAGAGAACATCTTGACCTTCACATGTGCCGGTAGGACCAATGGAGAAAGTGACATTGGAGTAAAGGATCACACTTTTCTGCACCAACCTCTGCTTGGAAAGTTATAGGCCTCTCTAGTCAGGAAGCTGTTTACGGCGTGGTAAAGCCGATGTCCGTCGGATTAGCACGGGGTGCGAACTTCCAGCTTTCCTTGCGAGAGCGAAAAACATTTCACCGATTGCTTCATTCAATGAAAGGGTTGTTTTGATTTGCCATGAAAGAGAAAAATCATTGTTACAGTCGTGTTTGTGAGTGTGGTGGGAAGGGGGTGGTTTGAGAAATATGATTTCTTGAAGGTGAAGCATACATGATGTACCATGTCTGTCGTTACAGGGGTGTATTCAGGACATATTTGCGGAATTCATACGAGCTCTAAAGGTTCGTATGGATTCCGTAAAACTCATATGAATTAAGTCAGATTTGTGTGTTTCTTTGATCGCCAATCAGATCAGGCCTAAGGTTAATAGACTTAATAAGTACCAAACTCAGACGAAGGAGTGTAGTGATCACAAAAGTTGTCCTTTGCCTGGAATTGTGAAGAGCTTACAAACTTGTGTTCAATGATGAAACCTTTGAGATTGATATTGATTCAATACTAGTAGTCAAAGATAGTTTGCGAAAACTGTACTTTGACATTATAGTACTCTTCCCACGGAACCTTATTCATTTTTTGCTCTACCAGACTACATGACCCACTCTCCAATCTAGCATGTACAGGTTAGTAGAGTCTAATCAACATTGTGAACATCTCATATGCCGGTAGGACCAGCGGGGAAATTTTACTCGACCAACATCTGCTTGGAAAGTTATACGACGATAAGCCAGCTGCTTCCGGCGTCAGTGTCCTGGTGTGGTAAGGGCGATTTCGGATTAGCACGGAGGTGCGAACTTCGGGCTTTCCTGGCGAGAGCCAACAAACCGCTTCATTCAATTAATGGGTTGTTTTTACCAATGTCTGATAGAACGTCCTTGTTTTTACGGAATGCATAAGAGCTCTACTAGTCGCAAATTTAGTGTGCATTTCGCAAAGCTCATTTGTATTCAAATCCGTGTGTTTTTTGGTAATGAATCGTATAAAATAACTATAAATTCGTACATTTTACGAAAGCCGTTATATTCTTATAAAAGCAGGCACCCCTTCTTTAGAGATCTCCTCATAACAGGTCAAAATATATCTTTATGAAGCCATATGTGTTTTTTTTTTCGTATTGAACCAAAAATGTTAATCTCCAAGCAGATTTCTCCGGTGGCATTAAAAAAGTAACATAAGCTGGGGAAGGAATTAGCCAGCAAAGGAGGATAATTTGCCAAAGATGTCTACAAACTTGTTACAGGGCTGAGCCTGAAGTAAACCAAAACAGAATTAGCATAAAGGTGCGAAGTTTCTGCATTCTTTACAATGGCAAACAAGTATCAGTATTCTCTCAGCAGAGGTTGGGTCACCACGTGAAGGGAGCGAACCGATAAATTCCGACTACTAGTACTTTTCCCAACTCACTATTCTGTGACCAAAAATCCGCTTGAAGAAAAAAATATTCACTTTCTTGGGTAACTCACGTGAACCAGATGTTTACATATATAGCCCGTAGAGCTGCTCAAACAGCCCTCCGTTTACCGTATAGAGCCCTAAGACCGATTTGTTTGGGTGACTTGAATCAAATTTTTACATTCAAAGCCCGTAGAGCGCTGCTTGGACAGACCTCTGACCGATTTGTTTTGGGTGACGTGAACCAGATGTTTACATTCAAAGCCCGTGGAGTGCTGCTTGGACAGACCTCTGACCGATTTGTTTTGGGTGACGTGAACCAAATGTTTACATTCAAAGCCCGTAGAGGGCTGCTTGGACAGACCTCTGACCGATTTGTTTTGGGTGACGTGAAACAAATGTTTACATTCATAGCCCGTGGAGCTGCTCAAATAGCTATCGGCTCCGTGTGTTTGTTGTTTACAGTATCTCTGTATGGAGCCCTAAACACCGACTTGTTGATGGTGACGTGAACCAAGTGTTTACATTCATATAGCCCGTGGAGTTGCTCGATCAGTTATCGGCTCCGTGTGTTTGTTGTCTACAGTATCCCTGTATAGAGCCCTAAACACCGACTTGTTGATTGTGACGTGAACCAAGTGTTTACATTCATATAGCCCGTGGAGTTGCTCGATCAGTTATCGGCTCCGTGTGTTTGTTGTTTACAGTATCCCTGTATAGAAGCCCTAAACACCGACTTGTTGATGGTGACGTGAACCAAGTGTTTACATTCATATAGCCCGTGGAGTTGCTCGATCAGTTTTCGGCTCCGTGTGTTTGTTGTTTACAATATCCCTGTATAGAGCCCTAAACACCGATTTGTTGATGGTGACGTGAACCAAGTGTTTACATTCATATAGCCCGTGGAGTTGCTCGATCAGTTATCGGCTCCGTGTGTTTGTTGTTTACAGTATCCCTGTATAGAGCCCTAAACACCGACTTGTTGATGGTGACGTGAACCAAGTGTTTACATTCATATAGCCCGTGGAGCTGCTCAAACAGCTTTCGGCTCCGTGTGTTTGTTGTTTACAATATCCCTGTATAGAGCCCTAAACACCGATTTGTTGATGGTGACGTGAACCAAGTGTTTACATTCATATAGCCCGTGGAGTTGCTTGATCAGTTATCGGCTCCGTGTGTTTGTTGTTTACAGTATCTCTGTATAGAGCCCTAAACAGCGACTTGTTGATCGTGACGTGAACCAAGTGTTTACATTCATATAGCCCGTGGAGCTGCTCAAACAGCTTTCGGCTCCGTGTGTTTGTTGTTTACAGTATCCCTGTAAAGAGCCCTAAACACCGATTTGTTGATGGTGACGTGAACCAAGTGTTTACATTCATATAGCCCGTGGAGCTGCTCAAACAGCTTTCGGTTCCGTGTGTTTGTTGTTTACAGTATCTCTGTATGGACCCCTAAACACCGATTTGTTGATCGTGACGTGAACCAAGTGTTTACATTCATATAGCCCGTGGAGTTGCTCGATCAGTTATCGGCTCAGTGTGTTTGTTGTTTACAGTATCCCTGTATAGAGCCCTAAACACCGATTTGTTGATGGTGACGTGAACCAAGTGTTTACATTCATATAGCCCGTGGAGCTGCTCAAACAGCTATCGGCTCCGTGTGTTTGTTGTTTACAGTATCTCTGAATGGAGCCCTAAGACCGATTTGTTTTGGGTTTCGTGAACCAAGTGTTTACAGTCATAACCCGTAGAGTGCTACTCAAACAGCCCTCTGTTACTGTATAGAGCGCTAAGATCAATTGGTTTTGGGTGACGTGAATCAAAAAACATTCATAGCCCGTGTACCATGTTTTGCGTACAGCTGCTAGTTCAGTCCGGTTGTTTGTCCTCTACGAGAGAACCTCCTCCATGTCGTACTAAAAATTCCATGAAGGTGACGAGAACCAAGTGTTTGTATTCATAGCGCATAGAGCTCGCACGGTGGAGCTGGAGGGCTGAACGAGCAACCTCCATGGAGGTCAGCTCTGTAGAGCTCCTCCATGGAGGTTGCTCGTGCAGCCCCTTCTCATGTATTTCCTACCATTCACCTCACCTCACCAATCCCTTGACCTCTTTTTAGGTCATTGCGGCACAATAAGTAGTCGACACACCACCATACTTCACCTAACTCTGTCCTTCGCCAATCTTATAGCTAGCTAGGCTTAGTCCTACAATCATTTTTAACACTAAGGAATTTTGGCACTTGAGTATGGTCATTAGCTATCATTTTCATGAAGTTCGATGGCGATGCGTTGAGAATCATAAGTAAGTCGAAAGCAACATTTATTTCAGTCCTTCTCTTTGTTGCTGTTTTTTCTTTGTTTATGATCAGTGAAAACTTGGCTGAGCCGTATAGTTGAAACGTAAGTTTATTTATGAAGGGAACTTACATGAAACATACCCGCATCATAAAAGATTTTAAAAAGAAATGAAGTCAACATAAATGTTGAGACTGCGGAGAATCTTAACACCTTTAATCTTAAGAACCATCTATACTGACTTCCTTTACCCATGGAAAGAAGTAAGTTTATTATGTTATTTTCATGGTCAGTACATTACCGAGAATTCCATGTGACATGTAAGCTTCATCAAAAACACCGCATGAGCCTACTTCATAAAATAGCAACCCGTCTGGCTGATGCTGATCCCTTCAGTAGCGTTATTATGAATATGGCCTTTGATGTGTACGTAGGTTGGGATTACTATCAGCGTCATGCATTCATTTTACTTTGCCATTACGACGAGAGAAAAGTTTTCCAACAGAAGGTAATAAACTTCAAGCGTGAGTTGAATTACAAACGTTTTTTTTTAGATTGGGTTATCATTTAGGTGGATATACTCTACCAGCAACCATTCTTCGGTTGCTTGGGACAGTAAAGTGTTATTAGGTCATGACAGAATATGCATTACCATTACAGAAAGTTGCAGATTTTGCGCGCGTGTTGTTGCTATGATTTTAGATTCAAGTAAGTAAATTGTCTTCGGCACAAGTTTCTAGCAGGTATCAAGTTGAACATATAAATGCTCATTGGAAACAAGCTTGTACTTGTATAAAGTACCGCTGTATAAAGTGACAAAGTACCCCCATGGAGGTTCACTTGTGTACTCAACTCAACCACATAAGTGGGAAGTCAATATTTCCTGACAATAGGTAGAATATAATGTCTTAACATTATGTGATAATCGACCAATCTGGCCTGACTTATAACGGTTACATGTATGCATTTCTTAGCAGATTTTGGGTTCACCCTATGCCACCGTACCTATGCTTGCTTTCTGTTAATTCAAAGGTATGATTTGTTGCATTTTTGTTTGTTATATATTTTGTATTATTCTAACCTGAACTCCAGGAAGAGTAGTAATGTATAACTAATAGAGACCGAAATAAACCTATAATGGTACAGTTTAATAGTGACAAGATTGTTTATAAGTTACCAGATACGCATTAAAAAGATCTCTAACGACCAGACTACCATGGGTATCTCGCAATGCCATATTATGTCCGGGAAAAACACTATTGTTCAACCTGGCACTTACAGAATTATCGCCATTACAGAATGGTTTAGCGAATTCCAAATCCTTGCTCTGTCCATCTTATATTGCCCTAACACGACCCGAGATATGAAGAGAAACACGACGGCACCAGGTTGGGATATAGAATACACATTCACATATAAAAAGTGGATCGATATGTCCAAGTACTGCACATAAGTACGCCCATTGCATGGAAAGAAATGAGGGTACGGTAAAAAGCCACCCGTCATCGAACTTGACCTAACCACCTTCCAAATATCATACAGAATATCTTTACTGTCTCCCGAGTTATAGCGACAGCAAACACACAGATTTCTAGCAGGTATCAAAACTCAAACTCAATCTTCTTAACAAAGGTAATATAAACTACTTTCTTGGCATAAGTGACAGAGAGATTCTGAGCTTAATGATTGAAATTTCATAAGCATGCATTATCCGCACTTGGCATAATAACAGTTAGGTGCGCTATGACAAGAGTCAAAGGACCATTTCACCTTCAACTATCCACACTAATGTGGCGTCTCGCAATAAAAGAGTTACTTCTACGCAATAAAAAGCAGCCTCTTTGACTGCACACATGAAAAAATAATAACTTTCTTTACTGGCTTCCGTCTCAGAGATGCTTCATCGAGACTGACAGATACGGGCATCAACCTTTAACAGCAAGCAGAAAACATAAAAGCTTTGAGGATTGGAATGTTTGTCTCGGGTTGCAAATTTTGTCAACATCAATTGTGCCAAAAAAGACTGCGACTTTGAGGCTAACTGGGTGATGTTTCTACATCTGACATTCAGGATATCCTGAGACCCTGGTAATCCGTAAAAAGCCCGTCCGTCAGTGAGGAATGACATTGCACCGAGTTTGACACCTGTTACAGCCGCATCGCTTTTGTTTCCAGTCAAAAGTTCTAGTTCACTTCCATCAATTTTTCAGCGTTGTCAGCCTTAAGTGCAACAAACCTAGTGGATCTGTCCAGCTATGATAACAGCGATAAATCTGCAGGCGTGACTACCATTGACCATGGCAGGGTGAAGGTTACAAAGAAACACGTCGATTCACTACAATGATATCCACTCCAAATCTAAGGACAGATGGTGAAAACAAAACTAAAAATAGATACCAATAGATACCATTACCGTTTTAAAAAGAAACAAAGTGACAAACATGGTATCTCAGCCAATAAGTACACCAAATGACACCATCGTCGTAGATTGGTATTATTTACATATTGTGAAGTTGACTATTGAACTACATGTAGTTCACTTCTTCAACAACATTAACGCACATGTACCTCACCACTAGCACTTCTCCAAGCACAATGTCAATTAAGGTACGACAAAACATATTTTCAACTATGGTACCTAGTTACTCGTCATGTTAACCATTTCTGGAAGAATTTGGAGGGAAAGAATTCAACATCAGACGAGAATTAATTAGCGCGCTGTTGTCATTCACAAAATATACTTGCTATGTTCTGTTGTAATCTGAGAACGTCATTTAATATATCCATATGGAATCGGCCGACACTAAAAGCTAAAAAACATCCTTATCTCAGTAACATGGAAAAAGAATTGCCGAAAGGCAGGAATATGGAGTGGATGTAAGATAAGGTGGTGAACACAGTACGGAAATTGGCGTCTGGGTGGAAGTGATTAGAAAGCCCGGATTTAGTACACAGACTAGTTGATTATCGACAAATATGACTGTGAAGTCACAGCGCTTACTTTTATGGATAGCTTCCTCGGCAGACTCCAAATTGAAAGCGGTGGGGAACCACAACCCACAAGGCCGTTATTACCGTATTAAATTATACAGTGGCACTGGTGTCAACATTAAAATTATGAAGAGATTTTCTGTGGCAAAGAATACTAAAAATACCAGGGTGCACACCAGTAGTTTTATCTAGTACACTCACAGTCTGGTGAGAATGGGTCCTAAGAACTACATGTACTTAACGTTAACTATCCTTTGACATGTGTATAAATATATAAATGAATAAAACATACCGTACAAAAATAAGACTACGCATCTACCTCGACTTAGGAGCACCTGTCTACCAGTTTCCTGGGTAGCTATCATGAACAGGATTTTCTACAAACTGAGCAAATCCCGGTCCACCGCACAGAGACAAGGTTTCAAACTTTCTGAAAGTACCAAAGTGGTTTAACGTCCAACAAGATGTTAGCAATATGACTAAAGCTGACAGCATAGAGCCAGGGAATCCGCAACATTCGTCATGATTAAAGCCCAATCGATGCCGGTAACACAGTGCTACTCCATAACATGGAACTGAGAGGTCGAGCAGCATGTAAAAGTACACTGAGCCAACAATGTTGTTTTGTTCAACAGTTACGTTTGATACAATAACAGTTCTTCCTGAGCAATTAACTACTGACCGAAATTGCACTTCAAAAAAGTTAGCAGGATGTTTTCCGCTTAGTCAGAAATGACACCGTAACGTTACACTTTAGCTAGACTTTAGCGACCTCGTAAGTCCATGACAGAAACTTTATGCAAACGACTTACTCATTTGCATAATGTATGCATTTTTTATGTTCACCCTCAACTAACATTTTTAGTATCTGTTTATGTCCCACCTGTCATGTATAACATCTGTTACATTTTGGAAGTCTAGTTACGGAAAACAATAGAATTATACAATTTCTTCTTTAATCATGCAAATTAAGTCTTCATTTGCATAAGGTGTATATCGTTATTTACATCTTTGCCAAAGCTACCCGCATACTCAAAATGATGGGAACGGCTTCAGTTATCCTGTTTAGAATGTTTTATTTCAATTCTAATTTTATTTTGTACACCTTTGTCAACGCATTCTACATACCAAAAATCATGAACATCCATTATTCCTTTCTTGAATTATTCTCGGAACTATTTGACAAAAATGACCCTAAAATGCCCAAACTAACCAAACTCATGTCACTACTGCTCTAACACAAGTGCTATCAAACACCGAAAATCGTGACCATAGCTTGTCCAGAACACGATATATCAAAATCGTAACTTCCGCTGCAATACCAAGTGGAGCCGCTAGCATTTGCAGTGTTCCTCACACCCCACAAACCGAGTATGAAATCAATCCTTCCAGCTGTTTTTGTTGATAGACAGACAGACAGACACACACACACATACTCACGCACCCCCCCCCCACCACACACACACACAAACACTCACCCTCACTCTCTCTCACACACACACACACACACACACCTACACACACACACACACACACACACACACAAACACTCACCCACCCACACAAACACACATTCACACACAAGCACACACACATCCTGAATGTGATACAGGATTGTATTGTAGTCAAAAGGTGTCCATTTGCTTGGAGATTAAAAAAGGCGTGTTGGTTATCTAAAAGATCATTATGTTCAAATAAAAACATCACCCTGCGTGTTAACCGTCAGTTGCCTCCATGGTGGTGGAGTCTGTATATAATAATGGTCAGCTAAACTTTTCACAAAGTTTACAGTTCGAAAGTTTGCCAAGATACTAGCTTAAACGACTACCTCTTTGACAACTCAAGCAGTTAATTAGACATCCCTGTCCCTCCTTGTTCAAAATTGCAGATGGCTTATCCGACAACCTTGCGAGATTTACGGCTGTTTGTTTGAAGTGTATAAACACCCTCATGTTGCAGAACACGACCCTGGCACCGTCCAGAAATTCTGTTTCTTTCCGTTTGACAGCAAAATGTACACCGATTTATTGATTACATTGCAATTATGGATCTTTTGCAAAATGCAAAAACCTAACGAAACGATATTCTCTAACGTTTAGGCATCACTTTTCGAAACAAGAAAAGGGTTTGAAAAGATACAAGAAAATAACCTGAACAGATGCCAGAAGGGTGAGTTGTTATCTGATATCCAGAAGTCCTGTGAAATCGACCACAGCAACAGAGACGTTTTATCATGGAAACCCATCCGCACGAGTAGTTAACATAGTAGACAAGATAGCTCCACTTGTTTCTTTAAGTGGTGTGAGGAGACGCTTGCAGTAGATAAGGTGAAGTGGCTGCCGGTGTGGGAACAAAGTTCAGCTATCTACTGTAAAATGCGTCTTAATTTAGCCACGACTATGATACAACGTGCTGCCACAATCTTTACTGGCAGAGATTAAGAACGGCAAGGTTGGTAGGCTACTAAACACGACAAGTAATAGACCCGGGGACTTTAGATGTGGCGTCATGTTGCAGCATTTACCCCTGAATGATGACTGTTGACTGCTGCCCCGCTATCTATGTCTTAATTTCTGTCTATATCCAAACACAATCAAGCACGCTTTCAAACTCAGCAGCTCGTCAATTCCAGCTTCCAGATGACCGGTCAGCGATAAGCGCAAGGTTATCACATGTTTCGCGTTTCTAAGCTCTTAGGCAGTAATGTTGCAGAAATCTGCTTATTCTCAAAGGAAGAATATGTCTATATGATCCAGGCTTAATTATGAATCAAATCGCTCAGCATTATAAACTGGTGTCGTTTGGGCCGTGTTTGGCTCAGAACCGGTCGCGGGTTCGAAACATCATGTCACCGATCCTGTGCCTTTGGGGAATGGGTCCCCAATTTCGGTGGGGAGGAAGATGGGGCAGACTGAGAGGTTTGGGTACCGCCTTCGAAAAACGTGCCCGAGACACACTGGATAACAAACCATTGTCCTCACAGCGTCAAAAGAGCTTTAAAAATAAATATCTTTTTTTTTTTTATTTACTTTTTGACAAACGAGGACAATGTTACACTGCACTCAAGTTTTGTAACTTATATTGACAGTGCCACATAAACGGTACAGACAGAGGGTAAAGGTAGCCTTTAACCTCCACGACCGAAGTCAGGTGCCCATTTTTACACCTGGTCCTGGGTGAAGCGAGGAAGGTCGTGTTAAGTGCCTTTCCCAATGGCACAACGTCGGGGGCACGGCGGGGATCGGACCTATAGATTCCGACCCGAACTACCAGTTACGCCACGCCCGACGGCTATGTCATTAAATTAACTTCCGTCTGTCCTTTCTATGTGGCACTGTTGTGTGCATTGCTACATTTTCCTTGTCTGTCTTAAAGCAAATGATGATAATCTTGATGCAGCTTACATCTGGGCTGACGATATGTGTTATGCCAGTACGGTGCTACATTCCAGGTGGGGAGCGGAAACACTGGGATAGTAAACGGAATATTTTGTGGTCTACTAATAGAGGGCCAAGGAATCCAAACATTCGCAGTTTCTGTCTGTAAATTATCATCAACAATCATGAGCATTATAGTGGCTACCGATGCATTGTCTCAAATCTCTCAGCCACTCTATGTTGCCGAGAATACGGGATAGATAAGCTATCAGTTACCACTTTGTTAGTGTTGATTACTTCGGGCGACTAACAAGGCACAGACGGATCTAACGTCGACTCACTGACAGTGACAAAACTGTTTGCTGTACCATCCAGCCATCGGGCAATAATCGCCTGTTCTAAGCTCTAATTTTTCAACGAAAATGCCGGAGATTACCCACGGAGATTTAAGCCTAATAGTAACACTGCTTACAAATCTGTACCTGCTACATAAACATTAACATGTAGTGTATTCTTGTGATTATGTGGGTGCGACTGTCAACACAATCATGTAAACATGTATAAACCTCCTCACGCTCACCTACAGAACGCAATGAGATAGTCTGAATGTGATACAGGATTGTATTGTAGTAAGACAAGTGTAACTTCCCCGGTGAGGAGAAGCATAGCGACACGTACCTGAAGGGACATGACAAGGAAGGCGAGCGCGGCCGCGACCCTCTGTCGGCCGCCCGCCATGTCGCCCTGTCAGCTCCCGCTGTTCAGGGGCCAAAGGTTCACCTGAGGATATCGTCGTCCCACCGTCCGCTGGCCCGCTGTGGATCCCGTGATAGAAGCCAGCCCACGCACCGCACGTCAAGCGTTTGGGGGAGGCGCAGGAGTTGTTAGGACAGCAGGGCGTGTCGCGTTACCGTCACCACAAATCTGCCAGCTCGAGCTGGGCTGCACGATAGTCACGGTAGCTGCCAACTGAGTGCGCTGGGAGTCCTAGTGGTCTCACGAAGATGTGGCGATAGTATCCTGGAAAACAATCAAGAAAACCTTTTCATTAATGCAAGTATCTAGCCGAACATTCCTCAGACAACAATGAAGGCTGTGTAAGGGGAAACGGTGTACAGGTTTTCTCGTTATGAAAACACACAACCACCTTATTCACGCGGAGATTATGCCTTCTGATGACCTGAGATAATGTGCAGATTGCGTCGTTCATTTGCAGTGCATGGGTGCTCTCGCCACGCACTTTCTGCAACCTAACATTGACTGGAGCGCAGCTAGAGCGCCGCGGACTCCGTCATCTCAGCGACTGGGATACGGGCCACCAGTACCCGTCCGCAGGTTTCAAATACAAACTCGCTCTGTGGCTCCGCTCTCTCCTGGCTTCAGCCTAATTGGTTCAAGTTGGTAGTGAAGAAGGCACTACCCACTGAGAGTTCTGTCTGAGGCAAGTTCTTCCAGATCAGTAGGTTTGATGCCAAACTTCTTCGGATTTGCTTTTACTTGATCCTTGTACGGTTTTTGTTGTCCTCCAACTGTCCGTTTATCCTTAGACTGAGCTTTCTACTCTATACAGTACCTGTCACGGTAGGTGGTCAGGAGGGATACAGATTGTGTGTCCAACCCACCTGAGTTGCCTGTGTAGCATTACGGTCTCTATGGGCTCCATGCCAGCTTGGCGACGGATCTCTGCATGGGGAAATTTGTGCCACCACTTGAGTCCTAAAATATGCTGGAGGAAGCGGGTATGAAATTGCTCCAGGGTCCATATGGGTAGTCTGTATAGAGGTTCACTGGCATGCAGCAATATTGAGAGGCAAACGTACCGTGGCCGACTGGGACAAAATGATTCTAACACTTCCGAGCCTAATTCCAAACGTCACGAGGCAGATTCCAACACTTCCGAGCCTAATTCCAAACGTCACGAGGCAGATTCCAACACTTCCGAGCCCAGTTCCAAACAGCGCGGCAGATTCCAACACTTCCGAGCCCAGTTCCAATCGTGCCGCGGCAGGGTTTTCCAAGCGTGCCGAGGCAGGGTTTTCCAAGCGTGCCGCGGCAGATTCCAACACTTCCGAGCCCAGTTCCAATCGTGCCGAGGCAGGGTTTTCCAAGCGTGCCGCGGCAGATTCCAACACTTCCGAGCCCAGTTCCAATCGTTCCGAGGCAGGGTGAACTGGGCTTTGGGCTCCCGAGACCACGGCTCACTGTATAGTGGATGGCCCCTTATCTTATGGGTCAAGGGTCACAGCTCGGCTATCACATGCTGCTTGTTTGTTTGTTTGTTTATTTTCAAACACCTGGGTAGCCTATTCAGCCTCGATAAACTGGTTTTCAATAGGGCCCAGTTTCACATATACATACAAGGAAATAAAAAAACAACTTACAGAGAGAAAAGTGGACATACACGTCGGAACATATAAGTACAACTGATACATGAAAGACACAGATCCAGCAAGATGGCACGAAGTCTTTCCACCTAACGAATATAACACCATGTTTTTTAAACGCATTATTACGTTGATGTGTTCATGTTTACCTTACTAACCATGGCGTTACCGTACATTCCACGTATGGTCACTTGTAATTAAGTTTGACTGTCGTCAGTACTAAGAAGTTGCAAGTTGTACCGGTACCGGGAGGGGGGCGATGTCTAGACTACATTTCTTTCGTCAGAATTTTGTTTCTGTGTTGTGCTATTTAATACTCTAAACGAACAGACCTGTTTTGTCTTTGGAAACTTGGCGATGATATGAATTCAAGTTGGCCACGAGTTTTTAGTAAGTCTATCATAAGGACTTGGCACTGTATTTTTACGCCACCGGCCGCACGGACTTGAACTCTCTCATAGGGTTTTTTTTTCAGTACTTTATTGAGATAGGACTTAGGATGCTGAAGTAATAATTAACACCAACTGTTCAGCACAAGCGAACTGAAAAGTGACAAAAATACACATGGTTGAACCTTCGCCGCGGCACGATTGGAACTGGGCTCGGAAGTGTTGGAATCTGCCGCGCTGTTTGGAACTGGGCTCGGAAGTGTTGGAATCTGCCGCGGCACGCTTGGAAAACCCTGCCGCGGCACGATTGGAACTGGGCTCGGGACTGTTGGAATCTGCCGCGTTGTTTGGAACTGGGCTGAGAAGTGTTGGAATCTACCTCGTGACGTTTGGAATTAGGCTCGGAAGTGTTAGAATCATTTTGTTCCAGTCGGCCACGGTACAAACGGTCCTATAGACAGCATCCTTGGCCTTGACAGTCAGGCTCCTGTTCAGGAAAACCCTGCCGCAAGTTTGCCACAGGAGATGCTAGTCAGTCCTTGTCGCCTTTGAACCTCCTCTGTTATGTCACAGTTCACACACTGAGTGGAGCCGAGGTAGGTGACGGAGGGCACATTCTTTTAAGTCTTGTTCCTTATCAAGATGTTCGCTGGAGCTGCTTGGGAGTCCCTTTGACTCATGACCTCTGTCTTCCCAGTGTTAATACTGACCCAAGCCTGTGTGTAGCTGTTGTCCAAGATATTGAGGCATCAGCAGTGCACCCAGCAACAGCCGTGTCGTCTGCATTCTGCGGTTCGAGGATAGCTTCTTGTCGTCCGCGCCCGGAGGTCTTCGTAGGTTAAAATGTTTTCCGTCAGGTCTATACGTTAGAGGGACGTAATCCTCTGTGTGAATGTCTTTCTTTGCTGCCATCATCGCTACAGCAAGAAACAAGATACATGCGCGATCACGCAGCCTAACTCCGGTGCAGGAGAGCAAAGCTTCAGGCTTCTCGCGGCCCCAAGACTGTCATCATCATGCAGCGCCTTCAGGACGGCTGAGAACTTGCGAGGATATCGAAAGTGCCTGATTATTCCCCACCAAAGGGGGTCTATTCACCGTGTCAAACGGTTATTAGCATTATTAATGTAAAAGCGTCTACAATTTATGTCTTTTGTCGAAACAAGGATATACAACAATATGTAACAAGGAAATACAACAGACCCAAGCCTATATAGTCAACTATATCAACTATATCACTATATCATATGGTTAATACTGATACTATGGTTAAAGTTTTTATCAAAATCGTACTTATTTCATTGTGAAAATGCACTTTGTGATTTGTAACAAGAAAATCCAAAAAGTCATGTAACCCGGAAATAACAGGGTGTGGGGGGGGGGGGGGGGTAGGGTGTTTACGAGATGGGAAGGCTCGACCTCGACATCATTACATATACATGGGGGCCCCAATGCCCTTTTGCGTAGAGCGTAATCGGCCGTTTTAATTTTACGTAGAGCGTAGACGGATCGCTTAATTCAACGTAGAGCGTAATCAGTGCATTTTGCGTAGAGCGTAATTGACTCTTTTAATTCTACGTAATGTGTTGTAGCTCCCCGGAATTTACCGAAAAACGTAATGGATGAATTGTGCGTATAGCGGAATCAAACCTGCCCTAACTATTGCCCTAAGTCCCTTCAAAATGCAGGAAATTGCGTTTCATAGGGTCGAAATTTCAAAATTTCCGTGGACCTTCTTTGCGACGCCCCGCACCATCTGCGCTCACGGCGACATGGTGAAAATATGGTGGGGGCGTCGCTCTCAAACTTAAAAACTTAAACTGTATTTTCAATAGAAATTGCATTATAGATTCGTCCATGAAAGTTAGACATCCAGGTATTAAATAAGATACGAGAAGTATGCCAAAAACAGTTACTCCACCAAAATCATATCCAGTTGCTTATTTTTATTTGAGTAACTGTTTTGGCGGCATTAAGTATTGCCTAGTCTGCTCGGAGAAAAAGTTGCCCCTCAAATGCAGGAAATAACGTTTCAGAGGGTCAAGATTTCAAAATTTTCCCGGGGAGCATGCCCCGCGAC
This sequence comes from Branchiostoma floridae, assembly GCF_000003815.2. Classification (NCBI taxonomy): domain Eukaryota; kingdom Metazoa; phylum Chordata; class Leptocardii; order Amphioxiformes; family Branchiostomatidae; genus Branchiostoma; species Branchiostoma floridae. The sequence goes on along the minus strand of NC_049988.1, from coordinate 5,272,243 downwards.
CCCCTAGGATTGTCGCGCCTTCGGCGGTCAAGATGATAAATTAGGTCAGCAATATTGCCCCCCCCTCCCCCCCCCCCCCCGCCAGACCCCCGCGTTAGAAATTTGCTGGCGCCGCGTCTGCCGCCGGTTACCATTGATACTTTTAACTCAACTTTTGTCACTTCTATTTATCATAAATACCATCTTTGACACAAACTCAGTCGCTCGGTGATGAGTTCTGTATAATGTGTGGGGAAGCTTTCGAATTTAGCGTAGAGCGTAGAGAGGCTCCCTGAATTCAGCGTAATACGTAGCCGGTCACCAGAATTTAGCGTAGAGCGTTGTCGGGATCCCCCCATTGGGGCACTCATACATGCTTTTATTCAGAATATCGAGTTGAATTTCTTCAAATGAAAAAAGACATAACGTTGAATTGACAAGACAGAACTCGGAAGAAATGTTCGAAATGTACCTATGTAGTTTACAATGAATCAAACTGACACTAAGGTAACAAGTTTCATTATTTTCTGTTTTTTCTTTAAATTTAGACGAAACAACATTTCATTTTTGTGTTTTGAAGCTGCACATTTGGATTCTTAAAGTCAGATTTCGTATAGATCGAAATATGCAGTATTCTGTGATTTACCACAATAACATGTCAGAATAAAGATAGTAATCGTTTAGTTGTTTTGACAACTTCAATATAGATAAGCGTGGCAATAAAAACTATTGCCATGGCGATGGTTTTATTGTTTATAAGTATTAATGATTGTTGTTGTAGATGTGTTGTATTTGTGTTCTATCCTTTCGCCTGGCTGTATGTATGAAGATTGTTTTAAGCGATGAATGTTTGTTTGACATTGCTGTTCACTAGATAGGTGATATATTGTGACGAGTGACCTAATATAAATGTTTCTCATTGACTATAGAAATTAGGTCCTCATTTGTACAAAAGATATCAGTTGATTTTCTGTACCTAAATAACAATGTGTTCGAAGTATGAAAGTTTTAGAACAGAAAGCGACTGTAGCATTTTCTCATAAATTATGTAAATGAGACCCTAATTTGCATGACCTAGGTCTGCATGTTCAACTTAACGTATATGTTGCTTCAAAACGTCGCAATAATGGAATCTTCGTCATTTAACACTATAATAACAATTTCGCATTCATCATGTAACTTAGGTAACAATTTGCATAATCTATCGTTATTTCTCTCTTCTAGCTACATATGTCATGTTTAATGCCCTGGTGGTTATGAAATACTGTGGCTTAATAAACTGTGCAAATTATATGTATAGATTATGCAAATCAGTCCTTGGTTCGCCCTTATTAATGGCATCCATCTCCGAAGTTATCTACATATCAAAAATCACGATGATCCGTCAACCCTTTCCCGAGTTATTCCCTTTCAAAAGGATGGTGCAATTGCGCACGCGCAGACGAATTGCTGTGGAATTTCGGTAATTTTTGTCAATCGGGTATATCCTTAACAGTAAGCCAAATATTTCTCTCTTTTCGAGTTACATATGGCATATTTTGAGCATTCTAGCATGAAATGCAGTGTATTTTTAAACTGTACTCACTAATTATGCAAATTTGCTCCTGATTTGCACGATTAGCATTTAACTATCTATATTCCAAATTATGTATATTCCGAATTTCACCCATGCCCGAGTTATTTCAGATAATGCAACTACACATGTCTGGGGAAAATTCCTGACATGCCTGTGGAATTTTGAGAACCCCTGTCAAACGGACTATCTCTATACTATCAGGCTAGCCTCTGAGGCGTCGCCGAAAAAAGCAAGCCTAAAGTATATATGCCTTACATTAGTTGAGTGTTCTGGAAAATCTTTAGTCGCTCATAAAAGTTACAAGATAGTGACACGGAAATCATTTTATCGCTGCCTATCATAATGTCATTTTAAACCAAGATATAACATTTCATTAACTATTAAGATAACGTTCCATTAACTATTATAAAAAAAACACATGGCTACCAAGCCGAATAAGACTCGTCTTCATTGAAATGTACAAAATGCTGTCGCCAGTCCTTAGGATTTTGTAATGAACAAGATTACAGACAACATCAATGCTTTCATTATTTTCCAACAAAACATTTGCGAAATACGAACCACAAGTATAGCAATTGATGGCTTGGGAATATTATATCCACGGTCGGGATTCAGTTCTCCGAATGATTGTTTGGCAGTTGGAGCCAGCTAGACAGACCGTCTGACAGATCACTACCGTCACTGATCTTACAGGCAGGTATCTGTTTATGCCTGTCGCCAAACCAATTAAGAGGGTCGTAACATTTAGACTAGCCAAATGTAAGACTTTAAAAGCTATGGTTTGGGCGTAGAGCTAAGTACCATTTAATGTTCAGTTTATTAAAAACGTGCTTGGTTGCAAAATTCTCGACAGAGCCAAATGTGTACCCAATGCATGAGACGAAATATCAGGTAGAGAATAATGCGTGTCTGTAACCTTCCTCTGCTTCTGCAATGAGGTATGCGATGATAGCGTTCCTTTCATTGTCCACCTGAGTCATGGACCCTCTATTGTTCTACTTCAAGAACATAGATCAGAGAAAATGCACAAACCCGTCATAATTAGTGACCAGCAGCTTGTCCAACTTGTCCAGCTGTTTGGATGGTGGATTGACCCCCAAACCATATAACAGTTAAACCCATAAACATCCTAGACTGTCTCCCAGCCAGGAACATTTGCGAGGGACAGATTAGCATAATAACTGTCACAAGATTAAAATAATCTGTACTGGTTTTACCGGAAACACAATCAAACTATGCAGACTGACCCAAATAACTGTTAATGTAATTCAAGATATTTTAATAATCAGAAAAAAGATACCTTTCATACTCAAGACTAACTATATGAAACTTTTTGTTTGGAAATCATTTTTCTTAACTTTCAACTTTAAAATTGGCCCTGTCATAATTTTATCAAAGTATCCAAAAGTAATCTAAATTTCCAAGTTGAAAATGTTGAATACAGATGAGTCAGCTTTCAGCTGGTATCTAAATTTAGAAACAATGACTTGTAATGTTGGTGTCTAACAGCCATGTATAGACTGGGGCTCAATAGAACTTTACATACAACTTTCAACAATGTCTTTCAACAATGGGATAGGTTTAATTATATTCCAGCTAATTTCTTAGTGTGTATCCAAACTCCAATTTCTCATCCGTTGTCTATAGATGTCAAATAAGGCCAGAAGAGTAACGTACTTAGTAACCTTTCTAAGCCAAGTTACCACTGAACTGCACGGGTGCTTGAAGCATACTGAAGTCCATTGTTTACGTTATTGGATTTATACCGGTAGGGTGTGGTCATTATATAGGAGTCTTAAGTACCATCGAGGGGAAAAAAAAGAGGGAAATGTTTTATCTGACAAAACCTAGGTTCATTTAACTTCAGTTGGTTGTAGCCTTCATGATAAACAGCGGGGTCGAAGTAAGAGTGTGAATCAACCTGAATAATAACGGCTTGACTTTGGGGAAATCAAATCTTAAACACAAGAACTGTTTCCTTCATCATCCAGCCGAGCGGAAATGCCATCATGCGGCGCTCTTATCGCATTAACACTCTAGCCTGCAGGCACAGGCGGGGATTTCCGTTGACAAGACACATGTGCGCGCCAAAGGGATATATCTAGTTTATAAAGTGACAGACTCCATACTACGTGCTGACAGAGTAGGCTTGGTGTGACGTCTGATTTAAAACCTTCACCCAGTGCGTTACCTGCAGAATGCATAGATATTGATACAACATTCCTGGAAAGACATGTCCATTTCAGACTATGACTTAATAGGCCGCCGCCACCCATCACGTTTTTCGGTGAAGAGCCACTCTAGAGAATGCACCTGAACTGTGTATCAGTTCACATGGAAGTTTCTAACAATTCAAATCATGTCACAGTTCTGTATGATTCTTATAAACAAAAACATGATTTGAACTGCACTAGAATGATCGGCCGGTCAGTTCACTCATGGGCCAGATAACCCCTACTAGGCTTTTATTCCTAACTTTGCTTAAGCCCCCTATCATCATTTACAATTCGGCCAGGCCGGAGTCGGTTAGATACTACATGATTTTGACGAAGCACTATGAAAGTTGCGCTGAAAACTACCACAACAGTGTACATAATTCTATTGTTACCTTCGCCAAGAAGGTTAGGATGTCACTTCGTTCGTGGGTTTGTGGGGAACATACGTCTATGCTATCTTTTACTTAGAGAAACGTTTTGGCGCTATGCTTCATTAAAGTTGGCTTTACCCCCCTCCGTCTGAATAGGGCTAAAATGCAAGCATAACCCAAAACTCAAGGTGTAAAGTCTTTCAAAGTCATATCACAGCATGTCCAGGGCCAAAGGTACTAAAGCAGGAACTCCAACTGCAGTCTCAAAGTCAAACACCAAGACGCACAAATTAAACCTTATCGTCAGATCAACACCAGCACATGTACGAAATTTCGTTGCAATTGTACGTAAAGTTTCTGAAATATACTGCCAGAAATGCAATAAAACAAAACGCTGATCAAACATTTCATGGAAGTCTTACAACGGATTTACAGCTTTAATCCATCTGGGACGATTTAAGATGCCATCCACCGTACATTCTTAGGCAGTGATTTCCTTTTATCAAAGATTTGCAGGTCTATTCAAACATTTTGTTCGTAGCAATTTTCAGCTTTATTATTTATTGCATCATTGCTGAAATAACGTGCATACGGCTTCCGTGTACACTCCGTACCCACGTCGGGCCAGCCCGTCACGCTATATCAATTTGCACTAACGGGGACGTCAATCAATTAGAAATAAATACCAAGCAGATCAAGTTTGAGTGTGACAAGATTAATGATGTTCAACGCCCTGTATTTTAAGAAAAAGGAACCAAACTCTAATCTGGCGGATGCCCAAAGCTATCTGGTCCCTAAAAGCTCCGCTACTTTTTTTGCTTAGAAAGGATTTTTAAGAAAAGGGAACATTATCTAAATATATCAGTTGCAACTGCAGTGAGAATCATATAGAGGCCTATGCCGAGAATATCTTGGTTAGAGGCAAACACGGACAGTGTGTACTTGGGAAAGTCAACTAGCTTCGGTTAGGGCCGTTCCTCGGAGAAGTCCCGGTTTTAGGAGAGTCACATACCGGGCAAATTAAAGAACCCATCACAGTTATCAAAAAAGACTAGGGGTCCATCCCGGCATTAGTGGTTCAAAACCTACAGCTCTATGGCCGCAGTTTTTGCAATTTCTGCCGCATTGTGATCACCGCAATAATCATCAATTGCAGTAAACAAATTTAGTGTTTGATAAAAAAAATATCTTTGGACAGAAAGCGCAGTTTGATTCTTGTCAACATTCCTCCTGAATCCAAATGTGATTTAGGGTACCGCATACTCCGCGACACGGGCGTGTATTGTTCTCTATGTGGCCGCTGTTGTACCTTAAAGAATGAACAAAATCTGACACGTGTACGGTGTTGCCGACCACTATGAATGGATAACCAGCTGCACAAACGTACAAATTTAATATAAAAGGATTAATTCCAGCTTTGGGACAAAGCAGCTCTGCACACCACGAAGTGAATAAAATCCTGTGGAGGATATAAGAAGTCGTGCGTGGTTCTCAAGGGTTTGTGATAAGAAACAGGTGCACTGCACACACGGTTAATCATCTGGCCACAATGTGGTGACTAGGTAGGTAAACATCGCGCTTTACAGTCTGGAGTCAGTAATGCAAATCAACATGAGCTTCATTATGAACCACCGCTGGGCTGAAGACTCAAGGCACATTGACAGGTCACATTGACTGTGAAGTGGCACAGGTGTCTTAGGGCTGCAAACACATTAATTAAAACATGCTATACAGGTACAATAGTAGTGAATAAGTCCTCATACATTAAAATCTTTATGTACTTGTGATTCCAATGCAGTTTGTCGACATGTCGTACGTCAGGAACAATATAAAAATGCGCCTATGACGGGGGCAGCTTTCGTCGGTTTAGGGTCAGTTTACAATGACTTTGGACCCACCTACGGTTTACTGCGATCATCGTGCAGCATACAGCTTATGCTATCGCAGTAGTGGAACTGGTACTATCCCAGAATTCCAGAATACACATTCAAAAATACACATTCAAATGGCTAACCTTGACCCACAAGCATAAGGATTTGCCATGTTGCATTGGAAAATACTGCAACAACATAATCAGTAAACTTTTTAAACTTTGGGGTAAACACTCATGTCTACTTATGTTTTCAGTCATATTATGATAATATTGCAATTTTGATTTACTTGTATCGTAGAAAGAAACTATTTTACTTCTTATTTTATTTGATATGTATGTATATGTATGTCTGGGGTTACCCTCCAGGATACATTGAAAAGCGCCTAGAAAAGGCGATATGTTACCACTGGTAAAATAAATAAAACAACAACAAGCAACAAGCAACAACAAAGACACTGCTGGACCATTCATGCAAATATGCACACCAACAAGGTGCCCAAACTTCAAAAACTGCTGAAAATACTATTGATTAATTATATTATGCTACTTGCACATCAGAAAAACCCAAATGCACCCTAAAAGCACCCAAGGGAAAGTAAACATGATATTTAATATCATTTTCATAACAATCGTTGACAAATATAATTTTCTTTACTTTATGACTAGGCCTCGAAACCAGCGGTAAAAAATGTTCATGACCGGAACTTCCAGTGAATTCTCAGTTTGAGTTTTATGTCACCACTATTTATAGACCATCATCGCCATGCCAATATCATTTTCATTGCCAGGCTTGTTAATGTAGCCATCTTGTTTTTACTCATCTTTTTTGCGCTATCCCACTATTCGTTAGTCTTCAGGCGATGTCATCCATAAAAGTTTACTTTCTGTAGCATAACATACAATATTTACAAGTTCCTAAGTATCGTATTATACCGCTCTTTGTCAACAGGTCTTGTTGAACTCATTATCGACGCCAGGCAAAAGCGAGCTGCAGAAGGTCCGTATACTTAGCGTACGGTGAACCCTAAGATTTAAGACCACTCCTTCCAAAAATAGAAGCTGTCCAATGAAGTGTATACATTCCGTCATCGCGCTGTTTGTGTAAAAATGTGAGTCATTGTCCCGGCAGGGTCTTTGTTTACCATGTCTACAGCTTGTTTTTCTCCACAGAACAGGAAAAAGGACATGACCACGCCGACCATAACCACTAAGTACATTTGGTTACCCAGCTGTTTCATCAGGCTTCTTCGAGATCTGATCTGATCATGAACCCACGTTTGTGTAGTCATCAAACAAATGTATATATCAGATCCTGAAAGTGCCAAGTGGAATACCTAGCCTTGGAGCAGGCTCTTCTACGGGTGCGCTGTTCTTTGGTTGCTACTGTGAACAGTTGATACTGATGGTTTGATTCCCTTTTCATCAACAATATCAGGGAAAGCTGAAGCCAGAACAACATCGTTAAAATTTATTAATATTTCACGTCATCAGTAGAAAGATGGCCGTATTGTAGCTTGGTACAAGCGTGGTATGTGGATGATAACAACCGTACGACCATTGAGACGTTTTTAACATGTTTAAATTCATTTTAGATTTATTTTTGTCGTTTTAGGACGCCCCACGCTCACCTACAGTTGACGTATGTCGGATGTCCATCGTCCTACGACAATTGCGCCCGATTTTCTCAACGTACGATATATGCCACTGATACCCTGCATGAAACCTCAATCGCGGTAAATCGTGCGAGCTTTATAACCGGGGCTAAAGAAGATATTTGGCAGAAATCCGCAAGAATTAAGATTGACTTGCTGTAGCCTTAGATAGCGTAGAAAACGAAGAACGTTTTATTTCGAACTGTTTGTTCTACGATCACGACAGAAAACAGGTAGCTCAAGGGGCCACAATGTCATCCTAATTTCTCCGCGTTTACAGGAAACTACTCTCCTCCTAACATCACAAACAAACCCAACTCAGTACAGAAAAACCTGCGGTTCTTAGACTGGAGTAGACACATGCTACATTCTTCTTCGTTATTTGTCCATCACCTTTCGTGTTATCTGCAATTAGCGTTCGGACAAGAATTTGCAATAAAGTAGTATTATCAAGCATAGCCTGTGAATGTGCGTAGCCTCCAACGTTGATTAATACTTACATAGCGGCTTGACAGTGGCAGTTAATGATCCATGTCAACCAAACATCTTTTTTTTTTTTGGTCACGAGCGCCTAGCGATGTATAAATGATTCAACAAGTCAGTGATTTTGGTTCTCCATCGATTTTGTGCTTCAGTTAGATCTCCCTACGATATGCTAAGGCCCCCTTTCCACTAGACGGCGATCGCGCTGCGCTCTCACTGCGACCTACATATGATATGTGTAACCTTCACTTTCACACTGGGTATATCATACAAAAGGTAAAAGTGTGATTGAGAAGACAACAAAACGCACAAAGTGTAACAAGATTCGTTTCTTTTCGATACAATTCGTTGAGCTATATGTCAAATCTTAGGTCGCAGAGAGAGCGCGGCGAGAGCGCCGTCCTAGTGGAAAGGGGGTATAACGTGGACGTTACAATCAAACACAGATGACATAGTATCATTAGCACGATAGTCTAACAATTAGAATATAAGTGAGCCTTACCTGGTTATCTGGACCACTTCACTTGTGTTGCCTCCTGTATGTCTCCTGTTGAATATAATCCGTACCTGCCCAGCTTTCCACACGAGTTCTGCTGTAGATATGAGCACACGACTACAGCTGCCAGGCCAGTGCCTGCAAGGAAACCGTTGGTTCGAAGGTCATGTTCTGACAAGAATAGCGAGCAATATTGACTTGGTGCCGTGCAATGACAGACACTAAGACCCCTCAGCCTTTATGTTGACAGCTACCGCTACAAGGGAACAGTTTCTTAATAATAAGACAATTTCTCCTAAAATAACCTTCG
>NC_049988.1:5261580-5263187 GCF_000003815.2 Branchiostoma floridae | reverse complement strand
AGTTTGACAGTTGACGAATACGTCAGCCAGCTGGATATGCACATAAGGTGTGTGCTGTGACATGTTAACATGAATGACATTGTTGACTAATCAGAATTATTTACTCTTTGTCATTTACGAATAGGGAACTTTGTACCTACATTGACACACTCTATCAACAAAAATTGACAATGGCATGGTGCGCCATCAATCTTAATTCCCTGTCACAAGACCGACCATGGCCTCCCGTACGTCCAAACCCTAGTTGATGTTTGGTTGGGAGCAAGTTTGACAGTGGTTGATTATTGGTCTACGACGTTTGCTTCGGCAGCCGACTGTTTCAAAACGTTCAAAAAAGAAATGAGAATTGTTTCGAGTGGATGGATTTCAGAATGATTAGTAACTGATTGGGATCACATCGGCAGTTCCCCAGTAATCTAGGCGTAGTTGGGAGCCTAATTTGACGTCCAATTGCGCAACAGGCAACCCTAGCTCATTTAAACCGAGGCGACTAATGTCAGAACGTATTCCAACCGCCTTGACACTCGTTCTCATTGAAATGTCGAAAATGGCATTTTTTTTTGTCGAAAAATAGATCGGCTTTATTTTCACTGAAAACTACCTGGTTGTTTAGGAAAATTCCTCTTTTAACCATACCCAAAAAATTGCAACTTATTATTTTCGGTCCCATTGATAATGCATTACAGGGCATGTAACAAACGTTACCGGTAACGTTTGTTACAACAGTAGACTTGACCCTGTTTTCTTCGAAAGGACTTACCTTATTGACTACATCATTTAGGTATAAGTGGATGTCCCTAGGGACATTTGGAAAGTGGGCAGCCTTTTTACACCAGGTCAAATGGGAAGCTTAGACAGCATCGAACAATGGTAACGTTTGTTACAGTCATTTCTGTACAGCATTTTGTTAAGCAAGGTGGGATACAAATGACAGTCAACAACCCTTTCTTGTTTCTTTAGAAAGCCAGAAAAACTGTACAGCGTCACAAAAACGGCCATTTCTAGTCTTATACGTGCATAATATAACCGTGGCAACCATCATACTAGTGGTGGTAACGTTTGCTACAGAATCTGGCGACAGGCATAAACCACCTCACACAGCCTCCAAGATCAGTGACAGGAGCGATCTGACGTGATCGGGCAGAGGGCCTTGTCAGCTGGTTTCACCTGTCGAACAATCATTCTGGGAACTGAATTGTTACCATTGTGGCTACTATTTGAATTCTTGGTTTCTTCTCAGGCGACAGCCATTTTTTAGGGTTTGAAATCCCACCAGTGGCTATAATAATCTTCTAAACCATCAAACTATACGAATGTTGTGGTGCATCTTTTGTAAAACATTACTGGGGTTGTGGAAAAATGAAGGAACCAGTGATATTGTCTATAAATTGCTCCATATCAAGGAGTAAAGTCAGGCGACAGCATTTCGACATTTAAATGAGAACGAGCCTTGAACCATTACACAACCGGCATGCAACATAGCACAACCACAGAAGACTTGTTGAGGCCGTATTTCGAACTTTGCCGTAATCGAACTTTGCCCCCAATCTGATCTCTTGGTGATAGAGAAAAATAGGGAAAGAAAATCATCCTAGATAAGAAAATGT
>NC_049988.1:5260338-5261314 GCF_000003815.2 Branchiostoma floridae | reverse complement strand
AAAAACTTAAACTTTACGTAGCCAACACCAAGTTAGATTGGGACTTACCCAAAATGTTCAGCCGACTCCCATCAGCATGTCAAAAGAAATGGACCCGTCTGCCGTAGCTTCCGGACACACGACTGCAGCAGAGGGTCGTAATTGCCAGATAACCTGTGTCGCCCCCCGTCTCTGTTCAGCGATGGACGGTGGGCGCGGATGTACACATCCTCCTTCACTCCTCTTGCAAAGAATTTCGGCTCTGAATCAAGGATTTTGACGTTTTCAAGAGAAACTGAGAACTTTCATGCTAAAACTATACAAACCAATATTTGCCGCACTTGAAACCTACATTTCCTTCACAAAACGGTTCTTCCAGTTAAACCAATCTATACTTAATTGTCCAATCTGTTACGTAATAGTTCCCTGTATGTAGACTAGACCTCTGACTCTAAGTTCCAACCTATATATATATCAAGTTTATCAATGTTCTATTCCAAAACGTGTGTCTTTAGGCTTAATCTTGTTGTTTCATTTAAGTAAGTACATGTAAACCATTTGAGTTAATCATGTGGATTCTATGAGAACTGTCAATGTATGTATGTGTTGTCACCCAATATCAGTTAAGCTGCCTGGGTTTGCTATGTATTGCATTGTCTGCAATCTCAATAAATAGATAAATAATTAAATACAGGCTTTGGTTTTGGATTCATTAAATGGGTTTTTGTACTATATAATAATATTTCAAGTAAGATGGATTTATCTCCACTCCGTTCTAACTTAAACGCGGCGTCCGTCAAGCTTGCCCACTTTCACCGTATTTCTTTATTCTCTGTGTTAAATTGCTTGCACAAAAAATCCGGTATAATGATAGCATTGGGGGTCTAATTGTAAATAACGTAGAAACCAAGAAGCACAATATGCTGACGATTCCAGTTTCCCTATTCAACCAGAATTGACTTCCTTCCTGGCATTAATTGTAAATACAAAATTATTC
>NC_049988.1:5258372-5260238 GCF_000003815.2 Branchiostoma floridae | reverse complement strand
CCTCTACAATGGACCAGTGGTCTAGTGAGCATGTTGGGTATAGGTTAACTGGTTATACAACGAGATTAGAGCAGAATTACTGGACAAGGCTATCTAAGATAGACAGGACCTTGCTCTATTGGAAAGGACATTCCTTGTCATTTGATGGAAAAATTGCTTTAGTTAACTCCCTTTTAGTGTCACATATTACATATCTATTCATGGCATTACGTATACCCTCTCCAAGCGTCGAGTTCTTAAACAAAATAATGAGAAAAAGATATTCAGTTTCGTTTAGAATGGGCGCCAAGAAAGGGTTGAGCGCAAGATTATATACAACACCTATGACTGTGGTGATCTGAATTTAATACACTTACCCACTTTTGATGTCACTCATAAAGCGTCGTGGATACCTAGACTTTGTCTAGCCAAAAGCCCCTTTAGTAAATACTTGACAGATTTCCCCGATCCTGTATGTAAACTTTACCCTTTCTTGCAATTATCTAACAATCATATAGAGTGTATTCTTACTAAGTTTTCTCGGTCTCTTAGTTCGTTCTATATTGATTCAAATATTATTATATACAGCAAGCCTATTTATTTTAGAAATCAAACTACACATCAAATATTTTGTTTATAAATGATATTTTACATACAGACGGAAACGCGTTGTCCTATGAGGAATTATCGCTGAAATTTGGAAGTATTCTTTTCAATTTAAGATGTTACATAAATGTCTGCCTACCAGAAAAATATTGTATATTTGGAAACTCTCGAACAGCCCTGTTTGCATACACTGTGGAATTGAGAAAGAAGATACTAGTACTAAAAGTACACTACATCTATTGTGGGAATGTCCAAGAGTTTCCAAATTTTGGAGGGATGCTAAGAAATGGTACGAACAAGTATCAAGTAAACCATTACACATAGAATGTAATCTGGGTGATCTAACATTAAATTCGCCAAGGCTAAACAATTCTCCAATATTACCTATCATTATTATCGTTTTTTCTCAGATCTTCAGTCTTACCACAAATAGGAATTCATAATAACTTCCAGGAAGAACAAATTGGCAGTTCACTACAGTAAATGGGGAGAAATAATTCACACCATTTCTTAAACCCCTCTATTTCCTTTTCGTCTTTTTGTTATTCCTGCGATTTTGCCTTATTGGATTATTTTCACTTGTATTTAAAACGAAGTGTCACGTGTTTTGTTTTTCTTTTTGTCTGTACTTTATTTGAGATTATTCCTGTTTACAAATTCACCATTGATTTACACTGGCTTTCCTTTCCTTATGTAAACGATACTACCTTATATTGTTGTTCTAGTTTATTTGGTTGGTAGTTTTTCCCCGCTGTAGTATTGTTATTTATTTTTGGATCCGTAGTTTATGTTCCGTTTTAACTATTGTCTTCATCTCTATTGTCATTATGTAATCATCTCTGTCTCCATGTTTGAGTTATTTCTGTTTATTTGAAATGCAAGTCATATTTAGAAAACTAAATACAAGGTATATACATAAGGTTATTGAATGCTAAGCTAAACAGGTAGTGAAGTACCTAACTTTACATTGGTCCTTATTGGCCCAGGGATTCGCGAACTTAAAGTAAACAAGAAAGCCTCTCTGGATGATCTCACTTCTGCGCACTGCAGGCCTATTACCGCACCCTTCCGCCAACTCCAGTCTCCGTCAAATTGGACATCAGACACGGAAACTTCTCAGTTACATGTCACACGTTTGATAGAATGTGGTGGATGTATAAAGTTTCGTCATCAATTATGCAAATCAGGTATTAATTTCCATAATCTGTGTTTTATGTGGGTTAAACTTCGGATATCTACATCCTGAAAATAATAACAAACCGTCAAGAAGTCCTGTAAATA
>NC_049988.1:5256792-5257752 GCF_000003815.2 Branchiostoma floridae | reverse complement strand
TCAATCAATGATAAAACACAATAATTCTCTGGGTAGTAAATTAAGGGAACTTCATACTATAGCTCAGTCATAAATCATGCAAATCAGGGTCACATGTACATATAAGGAACCGCCACGATAGCCTTTTTTGCGAGGTTTTCATACATTGAACAATTTGTGCTATTTGGGTAGACAGAGACTAAGACAATATTATCCAAATGTGACTTAAAGTACATAAAAAATGGAAAATACGTATAATACTCTCGAAAAGGTTGATATCATTTGAAGAAGGAACTCAAGTAGACTATACGTTTCAAAGACTTTGATTCCCAACATACCTCAATGCAGTAGAAGATGTGTACACAAGACAAAGTAAACGCAAACGTCAAGCCAAGTTTAAATAGGATACCGCTCTGAATCAGATATGGGTTCCTTAGATTAAATCTATCGTATGAATCAGACTATTGGTCCTCACGTAACTGCATACTTTGCGTATCAACCAACTTAAAATTGAACAGTTTCAATTACTTTCGGATGTTCCCGCCAGCCTTTGCTATGGAAGTAACCTTTGTGTCTGTGACTTTCCAACATATTTTACACATAAATATTCTTTTTCCTATACAAGACCTTTGACCTCCTTGAACAAACTATTTTATGCGTATAAAATTAACTACAATATAATTGTAATTACTCAACTCAAATAGATGCATATTATATTCTGTTTAATAATGTCTTTGTTGACAATTCTTATGTATTTGTCTGTCCATTTCTGATGACTCTCCAACATCAGCAACGCTTTCCAAGAGTCATTGTAGTTTATTTGTCCCATTTACTAGCAGATGAATAATGTATCCACACAAAAACGAACCATTCAGATAATAACTGATGCAGATGTTCCCGGGAAACAATAAACGCAACAGTGCCGTCCCATTTACCCCCCTCTTCGTACGACTTAAGGAAAATCCGAACCGCCATTTTAGC
>NC_049988.1:5251273-5253001 GCF_000003815.2 Branchiostoma floridae | reverse complement strand
CATGGCAACAAGAATTTTTTTAACTTCGTGAAATTGTTTCCAACGAAATTTGGTGGCTCCAGCGCAAGCCGTTCTGGAGTTATGCGACATGGAAGTTGGCGCCGCCTGGTTTGAATAGGATGAGGATTTAAGAAACAGCATGGCCGAAAAGCAAAGGAAGTGATGTGTTTTGGCCTAAATTGTGTTCGGGCCCGAGCGTCACTTACCAAAATATTGTTGTTTGTATTGCATTTTTTTTATCCTGAGAATTTCATGATATCACATGTTAAAAACACATAGCTTTTTTTGTTTTGCAATAAGCATAACAGATGTCAGCTATGTCTTGGTTCGGCCGCTTTATTTAAGGTTTTCTATGAGCTATTGCAGTATTAGTAAATAAACCATCATAACAAACGGTTGGGGTAAAGTTTCCGAGTCAATTATCTATACAGTAGTCAAATTTGTATTTCCTTTTTCCTACATAGTTGATATTTCCAAATCCCAGCTGTGGGATTGGATATTTCTTCAAAACACACCATTGTTAATTTGCCATTGCTTGGGTTTCTCTCGTGGCTATACCTTGTCTCCCTCCGTCTGGGTTAGACGACAACGGTATCTTCTAAGAACGCAGAAACTCTTAAAAATTAAACAGTCTTCCTGCATTGAAGTTAATACCACTGTACATACTTTACGTTTGTGATCGCATCTGTAACAATTCTCACTGCATTCCAGATATTCTTTTGGTCACATTCTGACAGGATTCGAAGTAGCCATACTGCAGTTAGAATAGTTAAAATGCACTTAGAATACACTTTGAATGCTGCCGTTCAATATTCCTCTACTTCCAATGCACCTCGAAAGCTTTTAGCATGTCAACAACTTTTGGGCTAGCCAAAAGAACGGGAACAAATATCTATAATGCAGTGAGAATTTCTAGAATAATAATTTTCAGTCGGACAATATTCCGGCTCATTCTTGCTCTCGTGTGAAGAGGCCTTACGCAACGATATCTAGTGCTGCAGTACCAATCAGGATTGCCCTTAAGGTGCACTCTCACCGGACGTGGGGCACGCTTGCGGCATTGTGGGGGTCGAAAAATACTCAACGAATTTTAGAGATTAAGAACAGATTTTCTAACTTGTTGTGTATTTTGTTGTCTTCTATGTCATACTTTTGCTTATTATGCAATATCTGGATTGCAAAATAATCGGAAAAAGTAACAAACAGTGACGCAGTGAACGAACCCCGCAATGCCGCAAGCGTGCCCACGTCCCGTGAGAGTGCACCTTTAGGAAGGCGACACACGGCCGAAACGCCGGTGCGAAATAAACAATGGTTGAGCAAAATGATAGCGTCAGTAACAATCAAACCTGATGAAACTATCCACAGATACCAGGATACCAGCCCATCTGTTTTAAGAGCGTGGTAGAAATATAACGTTACGACTTTTCCTAGAAGCAAGTCCTACAAATTCAGGACGTGTACGCTGAATACACGTGTCATGGAAACAGAAAGATGGCCATGTGAAGAACGAGCAAATTTCCTATTTTCTGCACGTCAGAGGCTTGTCACAATTGCATGACTTTCTCCACAATGACGCACACCTACCACGACGTTAGTGGAAAACACCATCATTCATCTGACGCCGACGTTACTTCCATTTTTTCAGTTCATACATCACGGTTTGCGGGATGGCTCCGAAATGCCAAAGAGTATCCGTTGAAAGATTTGAATATAATCTTGTCGGAT
>NC_049988.1:5231986-5245424 GCF_000003815.2 Branchiostoma floridae | reverse complement strand
CGGGTCCCAAGTAATTTCCTCCTAACCTAATTTGGCAAATGATCAACGCATCATTTTCTCCAGTTACATGTTGCTGTTACAGCTTACTTTTGCCACTTCTTCTGTGTAAATTATTTTGTCTCTCTGGTCCTGCTAAAAACATAATATCGTAATTGGAACACACCGCGGAATTGCACGGAGAACGGGCGCGTGGTTGGAAGGGGGTGCACTATACCGGTCGAACGAAACACGGCACAATTAACTGCCGCTATGTACCTTTATTCATCCTCTGTTGTTCCTTTCTTTCCTGTTAGTAGTTGCACAAAACAAAAATCTGCATGAGCATACAAAAAGTCATGAGAAAATGGGCGTATACTGACAAGAATTTTCATTTAATTTTGGTCCGTCACAACCGCTATGACGTAAAACTTTACTGCTGGCCGTAGCATTAAAAATGGCGGGAAAATGGCGGCGTACGTTCAATTTGACCCATTCAGCCGTAGATCCGGGCTATTATGCAACGGTTCCTCACACTTTTACACGAGTTGTAGGTCACCAAAAGAAATTCAAGATTGCTGTTGAATCATGCTCGTCTTGTGCCGTGAGCACATGTGATTATTATCTACAAATCTGGCGATGAACGTGACAGTGTGTTTGTCCCACGACGAGCTCGCCTGCCCCGAAAATGACCTGAAAACTTTTGGCCTTGTTGTCTTCGAATGCATTGTTATCGATGCTTTGTAAATTATGTATTGGACACCTAGATGTCTGAAGTGTGCATACCTCAGAAATAACTATTGTTGCATGTGTAGATCTCTTTAAGTTCCACTATTTTTAATCGACCGGTATAAGGCTTATGACCGGTATTATGCCAATGCATGTTACATAGACCAGTGCATGTTAGGTGCAGGTAGACACCAGAAATACCTGCACAGCTCTAATTTTGCCTGAGCTGACCTGCATATGCAGGTGGTATTTCGAGTCGTGCTGATGCTCAAAACACCCAGAGCTGCTCGTAATAAAACAGAGCATAGGTTACCCAGACCCGAGACTATGCTGTTTCATTCATACATGAATGCCGTGTACTGTCGGAACTCGTCCCGTCGGACCGGTACAGTACACGACATTCATTAAACAGTACCCTGATGGAATTACTTGTAATTACTCCGGAATTTCCTGATTTGCACAATCACAACGCAATCACGTATCAGTTACTTCAGCCGTGCAAAGGGAGATTTGATGTTGTTAATTGTTTGCTGTTTTTGTTTAGGAATAAATGTTGGCCGATATGATTTTTTCTTGACGGAAAACGGATTTTTTCTTGACGGAAAAAAACGGACCTGAAAACATAAGTAGACCGATTAGAAAATTAAAAGATGATACCGGCAGGCGTTTACGTGTTCGGGGGCTTACAGGTCCAAGAAAATAAGAAGAGCGAAGTAGAGTAGAGTGGTTAGTGATTTTTACAATTTTTCTACAGTCCAACTTAATCCAAAACAGAAGCAGTAATTAGTGTTGCTTACACGAAGTGAGGATTTTAGAACTCCAGTGGGCACCGGATAATCAACCAATCAGAATCCTTTGTAGCGAAACGGACTATGGTTTTTGAGTATGGCCCATTCGCAAGTTTTGAAAGATAATTAGGTCCAGGTCCAGGGTCCTCTTGACCATGACCGTACGTGTACCTGACTTTTCTGTACCGCCCACCCCTACTCGCCGCATATCAGTTTCTGTTGAGGCGGGCCGTCATTGTTCTCCACACTTTTCTGTCTGCTGCTGTCCGTGCACACCCTCTCAAGTACATTCAATCTCAGGTCTTGCTCCACAGTTCTCCTATATTTCAAGGCTCCCTCCTCTATCTTCAGTACCATCCTGGGATGTCTCAGTCTCGGCATTCGGACAACATGTCCTAGCTAACGCTTAGGTTGGCCGGTGCGGTTTCTGACTGTCATTACTAAGGTAAATTTCGGCACATGGTCTATGCTTTGTCAAAGTCGGAAATCGCTACCCCACGTTAGTAGTGGGCCACCAGTTCTTTAGTGATACAGTGACTACGTCTTTTGATCTTTCACGGTACCAGTGTAATAGTCCGTGGCCAAGCTACGTGTGTGCCGCTATTGTTGTCTTCACGTAGTCCAGGGTAAGGATGGGTTCCACGAGTACGTATATCAAGTCCGTATTAGTATAGTCGTTCGTAAAATGCGCACCTTTTACACATTTCAATTCTTTGTAAATTTTAGATACGCAGGCATACTCAGAGTACTGCCCAGTGCGTTTGGTTTCACAAGTTCGTAAATATTCAGGTCCGTATGAGGTCCGCATGGAAGTCTTAGCCTCTACCAGACTCCACAGGTCGTTGGATGGTCGGATCAGAAGCAGGACGGTCAAGTCAGAAGCAGGACGGTCTAATCAGAAGCAGGACGATCGGGTCAGAAGCAGGACGGTCGGGTCAGAAGCAGGACGGTCGGGTCAGAAACAGGACGGTCGAATCAGAAGCAGGACGATCGGGTCAGAAGCAGGACGGTCGGGTCAGAAGCAGGACGGTCGGGTCAGAAACAGGACGGTCGAATCAGAAGCAGGACGGTCGGGTCAGAAGCAGGACGGTCGAATCAGAAGCAGGACGGTCGGGTCAGAAGCAGGGGGGTCGAATTAGAAGCAGGGCGGTCGGGTCAGAAGCAGGACGGTCGGATCAGAAGCAGACGGTCAGGTCAGAAGCAGGACAGTCGAATCAGAAGCAGGACGGTCGAATCAGAAGCAGGACGGTCGAATCAGAAGCAGGACGGTCGGGTCAGAAGCAGGACGGTCGAATCAGAAGCAGGACGGTCAGGTCAGAAGCAGGACGGTCGGAACAGAAGCAGGACGGTCAGGTCAGAAGCAGTACGGTCGAATCAGAAGCAGGACGGTCGAATCAGAAGCAGGACGGTCGGGTCAGAAGCAGGACGGTCGGATCAGAAGCAGGACGGTCAGGTCAGAAGCAGGACGGTCGAATCAGAAGCAGGACGGTCGAATCAGAAGCAGGACGGTCAGGTCAGAAGCGGGACGGTCGGAACAGAAGTAGGGCGGTCGGGTCAGAAGCAGGACAGTCGGGTCAGAAGCAGGACGGTCGAATCAGAAGCAGGACAGTCGGGTCAGAAGCAGGACGGTCAGGTCAGAAGCAGGACGGTCGAATCAGAAGCAGGACGTCAGTGTCTACAGAGCCGTGGTACTGACGACCCTTCTGTACGGCTCGGAGTCGTGGGTCACTTACAGACACCACCCACGACTCCTAGAACGGTTTCATCAACGATGTCTTCGCTCCATCCTCAACATATACTGGAGTCGACTACATCACCAATGTTGAAGTCCTTGAGCAAGCAGAGATCCCCAGCATCGAGGCCACCCTGATGAAAACACAGTTGTGTTGGGCAGGTCATGTCTCAAGAATGGAGTGGAGGATCACCAAAGATTGTCCTATATGTTTCAATTCTTTCTTTCTTCCTTCCTTTTTTTATTGACAATCGGATACAACTCATTACACGGGTCTGCCTAGGCAGCTTTGGGCTGGTAGCGGCAGACCCACAGATATGCAGACGAACATACATCATCGGTCGACGTGACCACACATGTTCGCACATGTACACACGACTGGGTGACATACCCTTTCGCATGCGCCAGGTCTCCCGTCCAGTGGTTGATACGGTATGGAGGTTTGCCAGGCCTCCAACCGGGTGGTTTGCAGTGAATCACCAACTCCAGACAGAAGGGTTTTTCTCCATCTCACACCGCACCATCGCACGTGTGGGGGTTCTTTAACGTGCATAGGGTGTGACTCTCCCCATACACGGTACCTCTATTTAACGTCCTATCAGAGGGACCGCTCTAACCAAAGCTAGGTACTCATTTTCACCTGAGTATAGTGAGGAAAGCCGTGTAAAGTGCCTTTCCCAGGGGCACAAGATCGGTAACACGGCAGCCGAATTCGAACCCGCAACCTCTCGGTCACGAGGCGTCTACCCTGCCACTGCGCTAAACGGTCCCGCTTAACTCTCCACTGGCCACCGCGGCAGAGGATCACCAAAGAGATTCAAAGACGCTATGAAGAAATCTCTGTCTTATTGCCATATCGACCATCACCATAACCAGTCCCCACCGATGAACGAGAGTCATGGCGACACATTGAGCACCAGTAACGTAACGTAACGTAACGTGCATAAGTAACGTAAGGCAAATGTGTGGAAATACACTCAACGTTTAGCATAGATATGATGACCGATCAACGCTTCGGGCGGCCTGTGAATACAACGTTTGATGTTTACGCTATGGAATCTGCACTGGTCATAAAACAGCGAGAAGCAGCCATCTTTTAACGATTCTGGACATCACTCTGAATACATTTGGCAAGTACGTCGGTCGTCAAAAGGTCTGTACGTCTGCAATACGACCAGCTGCATGTGCTTTATTCGCAGCGAGAAAATTCTCAATGGATGCACTTAACTCTTTATTTGTACCACAGATGTGCGTTATACATACGTCAATGTCATAAAAAAGTCATGTTATTAGAATTTTGCGTGAAAGGCTGCGTATTGACGGGATTTGATAGGAAAGTCATATGGGCTTTAATATTCGCACTCTTGTGACTTCCAAGTGCTTGTAAGATGCGTTTGAACTTCTGGTAATACGCAGCCGTACGCCCAACATTTGGAATGTTTCGGAATTGTACGTCATTTCAATCTGGCTGATAAATTTCGACTTCATCATATCCATTCCAGAGGCGCGTATACAGTGCGCAACACTTTTTTTCTTGTCTCGATTAGATGCGTAGGCATCGCGCTTTCCGACCGTATTCCTGACGCTGATCGCATGCCTAACGGATTTCCGACGAATGCCAAGCGTATTCCAAGCTTAATTTTGATTTACAAAGAAATTTGAAAAAAAAAAGAAACGCTGCCTCTCGCTGTTTCTATTACTAGTGCCGATTCCATAGCGTCACTTGCAAACTTTTGTAATCATTGGCCGCCCGAATGTGAATTAACCATTAATCACCAAGCACATGTAGGGAATCTTCTCTGGATAGTTTTAAAGAACGCTTGTAGATAAATGTGCAAAAGTTAGATGTGACAGGTCGTTCAGTGTAATATAACCAGCTGCTGCCGCGCCGCGTGCCTGCGAAGCTGGTGTGTTAAGCCGAAGGGCGGTTATACCGGCTATATAGATACAGATATAGTATATTCTAATAGCTAGAAAAAGACTTTCACATATGCAAACCTTGGCAAAATGCCAGCTTTTTTAAAAGCACTTATTTCACAATCGGTTGTTTTGTACCAGTACCGTACTGTGTAGAGCTGTGGGGATGTCCGCGAATTAAAACAGTGGGCGATACGGCTATTAGTCTGATAAATTTTGTCCTTATTTTCTTTGTTTGACAAAGATATTTTCACCACTAATTTGCTGCTTACTGAGAAATACGAAAAGCAGAGGTACCAAATCGGATGTATTTCTCTATAGATGATTGTTAAAGATTGATGATTTAGCGGGGAAAACTATAGTGCAGCTACAGGTGTGAGCTGGGAACAGCATGACATTACAGTTTAATTAGTAGGCACGGAGAAATATAAAATGATCTAAAATTGCAGCCTAGGAATACAAAGATGAAATCATTATATGCCTTGTAATTATCTTTTCTGTAAAATGACAGAGATTAGGACCCAGTCCTCGGCATGTGGCCGTGCCAGTAGCTAGAAATTAGGTGGAACCATTACAAATTAGGCACGGTCATTACGGCAAATCAAATTCTATTTACCTTGATCAGACAGCAGAAATCGGTTTCAAACACAAGATGTAAAGACGGACGATGCTTGATTTGAAGGTACACCACAATAGCTGGTAGGCTTTGATAATGAAATGGGACAAGCTGTGGTGGGATCAAAGACCCGTGGTGACGATTCGGGCTATTGGTGTGGAAATGTTATTAACGAGGTAGCTGCATCACAGTTTTTTTTTTTTTTAATTTTTTTGAAACGAGGATAATGTGGTACTGCGCTCAAGTTAGTAACTTACCTTCACAGTGCCACATACAAAGGACAGAAAGAGTTAGTCTGATGGCATTTTTCTTTTGTTTTTTCCAAGGGCACAATCCTTTACACGACAGGATTGGAACCAGGGAGCACTTGGTTCTGAGCCGAATGCTCTGTCATTACTCCACATGACCTCACGGTACGGGTAGGCAATTTCTGTTCGAAGCGGGGCCGGGTGAAACTTTTTTCATGGCAAACTCTCTTCCACAGAAATATATAGACATATTGTTGTTTTACCATACACAAATAAGCTATCTACCTAAAACAATTGAATAAAGGGGCCATGCTGGGCTTTTTTTTTGGTAACTTTCGGGCGTGACCCCTGCGTGGCCCTGTAGGACACCTCGCAGCTGCCGTTTTTTGGGGGGGAGAGGGGGGGGGGGGTCGAGCCATTTTTAAAAGAAAAATCATGGGGACCCCCCTCGACATTGCAATACCGCGCGCCGTGGTTGATTAAGAAGAAAATGGAGTATTAGAATTTTCTTTTCAATTGGCTACATTAAGCACCATTGTTCTCTCTTTCAAACAACCTCGGTCGTTTTTGCCGAAAATAAACTTCTAATGTGTTTTTATCCTATTCAAAAAGTTTTGTTATCCCCTCCAATGTACCAAAATTAGGTCAGGAACAAGACTAAGATCTAAAGGATATTCTGTTACCCCTGCACATTTTTTTGCTTCAAAATAATACCCTGCAAGACAAGGTCTCTAGACTTTAGGGTGTACAGCCACCAATGGAAACTTCAAATAAACCGGGGTGCTCCCCTCAACATCAGCAGAAACTTGCACCTGCTACAATCAATGTACAAGGCAGCAACCAATGAACTTTCAGAGTTCATCAATAGCTTTCACAGAGCCTCCGACTTTTACAGCTGCCCCATAGGACGCAGTCGGAATGTATCCCTGAAATTTCCGCTATGAATGTTGTCATATAGATGTGTTATTACATGGAATCGTTTGCTGCAATCTCTAAAGACTTGCACGTCTATGTCTCCGAATGAAAGCTCATCTGTGTTGGTAAATTCCATAGTGAAAAAGTTTAATCTTTGTTGCAACACAATAAGACAATACGTTTTCGGTCGAGAACTCCGACCTTCTTAGGATAGATGACTCGCTGCACTGATGATCCGGAAGTCGTCGGATGACGTCAGGCAACAACGAATCATAAATGGCGGGAGGCGGAACATCAGAACAGCCATATCTGTTTTTAAACAAAATCTAAAACCTCACCTGACCTCTGACCCTTCAATGACGTCCTGGAACGGACTGGCCTATGATTTGGACTATAATTTGTATTTGTTATCATAAATCTTATTTATTTTGTTATCATCATTGTTATTGTTTTACTATTTTGATAAGCTGGTGGTCATTTATTGTATGTTAATTTTCTTTTAATATGCCACTGTTATGTACATTACTTGTTTCGTTTACACAGTGTAAATGCAACGCCGTATAAATCACTGAGCTGGGCAGAAAAAACATTAAATGAGCGCCTGACCAGTTCTGTGTTTACTTGTACGTCTGGGCACTTGTATATTGTATATGTATGTTTGTGTAGGTATCTAGTTTCACCCCAAGCATCTCCATTCAATACCGAACAAATTAAATGCTGTTTGTTACTGCTGTAGAGGCAGTATTTGTGTCGACAAGATGGAATAATAAAAACTACTTTTGCTGATTTACATAATGACTTTCATTACACGTTAAGTCATCTTAAATCTGAAACAAAATTAGTCTTCACTTAGTCATTTTGTTTCAAAGAAATGGCGAGTCATTTATGTAATTCGCGTAAGTACGCAATAATAGCTAATTTGTGTGGGGCATATGAAAGAACCCCTAGAACCACACAGGAAAGACTGCATCTAACTGCCTCTTGACGATTGGCTGTTCGTTCAGCCAAACAGAGTTTACCTTATGTTCTGCGTAGTACGGTAGAAGTGACTGGTTGTGTCGAAATGATTGAGCGCCTGAGAACAGCGGAAGATTGTAAGTACGTCTCTTTATTTACTACAATATGTTTGTACACGTATGGCCTGGCGTCAGTCACGTCTACGATACTAGCAGCAAGTGGATTGTTTACTGCTCCGGTGAACGATATCACCAGCGCATGATTTATCTAATCCGGGTTTCATTAGAAATTCCCCTTGCAAATATACAGCCCACTGCTTTTATACTGTAACTCAATACTCTATCGTATTCAATCATCTTTCGTCAGAATCAGGAGGAACTCACAGTACACGCCGACACAAAGAAGGTAAGAAAAATAGCCCCTAGTGAACGATGAGGACGGTCACAAGTATGGCGAGTAGTGTCTCTTGTACTGTTTGCCAGTTCACAGACACATACCGTATGGATTGTATCTATTCTAAGGTGCAACATAAACCATCATTTCTTCTTAGACTTGAACTATAGCCGTGGAAATTTTCATGTAAGGCTTCAGTGTGCATTACATCTCCGTCTTTTGTTCGAATCACTATTCTAAAAGGGAATAAAACTGTCGATATGATGGAAAAAAACATTCGTCACAAAGCAACAGGGACCGCCCTATTTCAGCTTCATCAGTCCTTAACTTAATTATTGGCCGATCACATTATTTGATTTTTATATTGAATCTATCCGTAAGTAGGTCGAGTGCTAGTCATGTTATATACCGTATGGACATGTGGCTGTACTGAGGCCTGGGTGTTGGTGATAATCATTGTGGTACTCTTCCTTTTTATAATGAAAAGTATAAGTTTTTGATGGATTCATTGACTCATTGTATATTAATGTACGTGATGGAGAGAGATTGAGTTCTTACATGAATGCTGATTGCTCATACTAGATCACATTTGCTCATTTTAAAACAGCGCCCATTCGGGATTACTGTCTTAGGATTTTTCTGCATGTTTTTTTCTGTTACTTTTGATATGAATTTATTTATGTTCTTACAATGGTTTAAGTAACAAGAACAACATACCTGAGTGAGCCTGTTTCCAATATGTCACGGCAGCAGCTTATGTCTTCTTCAGTACGATCACGTAGAGGTTACTGAAGCTATAACCTTCACGTATGTGTTACAAGCATTCCCTTTTGTACAGCAAATACCATTACAAGCACCCAGACCCTTACATTTCCCATAGGCCATCTCAATACGTGGAACCAGTCACGCATGGTGGTAGGATCAGTCGCAGGATTCCAACATTAATGATGAGCCTGCAAAGTCTCTTCGTAAATATCATACTTTACTCTTATAATTGTGTTGAACAGCAGTGATTGACTTCCTCTTCACAACTAACCAACCAACCAACTACCAAAAAACGAAGAAGCAAGCATACAGCACAAATTACTAATTCCTATTTATGGTTGCTTGACTAGTTGGTTGACCAGGTGGTTGACTAGTAGTTCGATCGGCAGGTCGTCATGTATATTGTGAGGAATATGGTGTCCTGCCAACATAGAAAGACGAATAACGTTCCGGTGAGTTCAGATACGCGTATTACCCATGGAGATCCCTGCCAGTCCCGTGGCTGTACAGCCTGTAGGCCCCTGGTGCACATCTTTGTCTGATGGTCGGGACACTTTTCCTCTACCCTGACACCTGTTGAAAATCGCATGTAATTGGGTACCATAGGTATGACCATGAATTCCCCTTGGTCTACATGATATCAAAAACCCACGTTTGAGGCTAAAGCACAGAGAAATGAAGAACCTGAATCTTTTCAATAGCACAGTGGGGACCCATAGGAACATATGAGTGTAGGTATGATGGGTTGGTGTGGTAACAGTCACCATCAATCAACTTCAAGTTTTGCACACAGAGGAAGGGAGACCGACTGATCATGACTTTGTACCTGACCTGAGGAGAGAAGAGGGAGTTGGACTCGGCACTGCAGAACACATGACGTACAGTCGTGCTGTTAGGAACTGGCAGCTCCGCTAGAGGTCAGACAACTTAGGAATTCAGCGCATTTATCACTCCGACTCGGAAGTAACTTAACGTTGGAAAGAATTCATAACCATTTTCATCCTTTTTTGTCTTTTATGTAAAAGTATTTCGAATAATTCGTTTGAGGCAAGTGTGAGTCTATTTATTTATTTATTTATTCATTTAAGCTTTATTTCACATCAGTACTAATCACTACTTCGCATGGAGAACCCACAAATACAACATATTCACAAACGTATCGTCAAATCACAACATCTAACCTGATCTACACATAGTCCTTATCTGTGACAAGTCGTAACGGTTGGATGTCAGGGGTACGTAACGCAATATTCTTCCACAGTGTTTTGAATGTTTGAGTGGATGAAACGTTTTTAAAAACTATTAGGAGTGAGTCTAGGGGGAGATAAACTCAAGATTATCTTAAACCAAACAGATACTAAGGCTAACGCAGTAACTTATTATGGCAGTGATACGTATATTGTTTAAGTTTGGTATCCCAGGACAAAGATTTTGATTCCTTGAGCTAGCGATAAGCCTCTGTCGACTTCCACAAGTCTTTCGCTAAGTATTATCTATGTATGCAAATTACGATTCCAGTCTGTCTATCTTTATACTCTTTTTACTCTGTGACGGAGGGTAAGCTGCAACGACAGAGTATTGTTGTTGTCCAACGTGATGAGTGTTCGTATCTATATTTCTATGTTCTCTTTGCCGCATTCGCGAGTAGTTTGTTTTGCCGTTTGCGCACAGTTGCGCGGTGATGCACAGTAACTGTTTTAATAGTCGATGTAATAATTTCAGAAATCACCCCTTTATTCCAGGTATTGTGGAACAGGCCATGTGGTTTTGTGGTTTGGTAATTAGCTTATCTCCAAGCAGATATAGGGGATTATGTGTTGTCTGATGTACTGAAAAGCTGACGCGGTAGAGGAATCTCTAAACAGTTGTTACTTAATAGACTCTTGCTTCCTAGCACATTGCATTAGTCAGTGCCAGTGTTATAAAAAAAAGTAAATACTTTGTCCTGGTAAGCTATCAGTAATATAAGGGCTTTGTTCTCTTTACTGTTTGTCGTTATTTGTCTGCCTGGGACTGTCAACTTTCTTCGGCATAACATATAATGTTGCAACTGACGCTGCAGAGACCATGAATATGTGACGGAGTATGTTACCCTCGGTCACTTGTTTTTTTTTTCAATTTGGTTTTGGACAGACGAGGACAAAGTGACACTGCACTCAAGTTAGTGACTTAAATTAACAATGCCTCATACACAGCACAGACAGAAGGTAAAGGTAGTCTTTTACCTCCACGACCGAAGTCATGTACCCATCTTTACACCTGAGTGAAGTAAGGAAGGTCGTTTCTTTTCCCAAGGGCATAACGTCGGAGCACGGATAGTATCGAACTCGGGGCCTCTACATTCCGAGCCGAACGCTCTACCAGTTACGCCACACACGACGCCACAGTGGAGTATCTTTATACAACAAGAAGCATGTGTTACGTCAGGCAATTAAACAATAAAAGTACGACGGGGTTAAAACCATATGCACGAAATAATATTGGTGAATGCAATACAGCGTAAGAAAAATGTTATACAAAAGTGTATCAAGCCCTACGTTATCAAATTTATTTGTTCCGTTATCTTAAGAGAGAAGTACATTTCTGGTCATCCCCAAATTTGGGAAAATTTGGGAATATCATTGTGACCTCTTTAAATAATGTGGCTCTCACGATGCGGTGAAATAAAAGCTGGAGATAAAATATATTTCACCTTCCACTGGTATAGATGTATAGTATTTAAACATTTTTGTAACATACTAGCCTGTCTTGTGTGAATATGGACAACATGGAAACATACAGAGAACGTAGATCGAAATTCAAAAGCTCACAACCAATCGAACGGAGCAAATGACAGCCTAGAGCTCGCAGACTCGTCGTCCGATCGATTTTTGCTATATGTGACAGGAGTAATACTAGACGCTTTATATGCCTGTCATGTGTTCAGCTCAATTTGACTTATGGAGAGACCGGCCGTCAGGTGTGAAGTTACGTGGATAGGTTTAGGTTTAGATCTGTTCCACCAGCCCTAGTGACAGTATCCACTTGTCACGTGGAGCGCCGTGGCGCAGTGATGTTGGTACCTCTTTCGTACAGGTGAAGACGAAGTCGGAGGCATGTACTAAATGTACAGGCATCATACCTAGCATCTTCACAATTGCTTATAACAGTATGAACTAGAAACGTAACATTTGTTAGCAAATACACAATTTTTACCTTCAACTTTAAGTTGCGAATGCTGACTCAGACAGGATAAGTCAAGAAGAGACGAATAAATTTTCATCATTTTCTTATCTGTGGACATCTTTATTGAAAACCCACCATCCTGAGTGGCATGTACAATATGCTAAATAGGATTTTGCCTCACTATTGGGAAATATTTGTATTTCAATTGTGAAGGCCAAAGGAGAACTTGGGTATAGAGCAATGGAAACATTTTGGTTTTCTTCAACAATATGTTTTCAAATGTTAAAAATCCGTCATCCAATATATGTGGGTAAATCGCCCCCCTCCCCACTACAGTTCTGTTGAGTCGCATCGTGCTGATGTTTTTGAAAATATGTAAATTCATATCTGTAAGATAATTTCAACATAGTGTCCGGCAAGCCGCTCAAGACCCAGGAGCTTGCAATGCGTTTTCTGTAGCGACAGGGCCCTACATAGAGCTTTTAAAAGTTTAATTTGATTTTGATTTTTTTAATCAACTGCTAGTAAAATTTTGACATACGTCCTGCCTGGTATACGCTCCAAACAGTTGCCAAAAATTCTGACACCAAAAACTGAAATGACTCAGCACACTGGAGGTGATCCATATGTTTCTAGTCAATCTATGTAAAGTCCAGACATTTTTTGAACGGCCTGATCTTTTTATCAGAGCCTCCATGCATATTTCATAAATTCCTTCTTTTGTTTCGGGCAAGTAAGTTAGATTTACCTTGAATGTACGTAGTTTGTGGATGTGCCCTCAGATTTACTATCAATACGTGCCTTCCCATGCGCACTTTAAAACCTTTTCGCCTATCAATCATGCAAACTTTGAGTGATTAGATTTCTGCTACACCAACCGTTCGCGTTGATTTGTGCTGTGTATCATGTGCAGCCGGCCACGAACTTATCAAACACTCCCAACAGCCCACGGAAACCTTTACCTTAGGTACCTTTACCTTAGTACCTTCGCCAAGAAGTTTATGTGTGATGATTATAAACCTCGAGTGAGATCAATGTATCCCAGAACTTGACATCATTGACATGAGTTTCCTGAAGTTTCTGTTAGGCATTCATGCCAAAGCCTCAAACGACGGTGTCAGGGAAGAATTGGGAACTTTCCCAGCTATCATTAATGCAGAAATACAAGTTGTAAAATATTGGCATCGTTTAGTTAATTTGCCCCAAGATGCCCTTCGTCGCGAGGCATACAATACTT
>NC_049988.1:5229637-5231886 GCF_000003815.2 Branchiostoma floridae | reverse complement strand
GTATATATATGGCTACACCCGAACTCGTATATAGATGCAATCAGCACTCAGTTACAGCAACGTTTACGAGACATATATGTACAAACCTGGCATTGTGCTATTTGAAATATCGGATCCTTCAGTGTAATATAGTTTAACCAGCTGCTGCCGCACCGCGTGTCTGCGAAGATTGTGTGTATTCCGAAGGGCGGTTATACCGGCTATATAGATACAGATACAGAAATAATTCCCAACTTTCATTTCTGTCTTTATAGAACAAGCTTTAGAAACAAAAAAAAAATACTTTTCAAACATTAAGAGCCTTGACATACGTAAGGCAATCGCAAAAACTCAGATTTGCTTGTCACAAATTAAGCATAGAAACCGGTAGACCAAAAACAATCCTATCGACCACAGGGATTGTCCATTCTGTCCAGAGCTAATTGAAGACGAATGTCACTTTTTGATTGAATGCCTCAAATATTCTGTTATGCGTAATGTACTGTACACAATGCTTTTATCTTGAATTATAGGAATTAACTTCAATTGACTTAGATGACAAATTTAAATACATTATGACATGTGACAACCCCTACATGGTGTACATAGGAAAATATATTAAAGAATGTCTAGATGCTAGAAATCCCTCCAACGATTCCAATGATTGGAAAGTAACATTTTCATCCCATACTGTGCACCCTTGTATTAAGTAGATTAACCTCGTAGAACTATAGTTATGTATCAGTAGACCCCATGCTTTGTTCCTTGTACAATTGTTGCGTAAAAGTTATTATTAGATTAACTGTATTCGGTAGCGTTAGCATGTGTGTGTGTGTGTGTGTGTGAGGGGGGCGGTGTAGTAGAAGACCAGAATGGACTGAAATAATATTCCGCAGAAACATGTAGCTAATTGATACAATGGTGTTGACATAGACCATGTTGAAATGAACTACCATTGTAGGAGACTGAAACCGTAGATATAACAAAATGTATATCTCTATATGCTATACATTTAATTTGCCTCAAATCTCGCACCTCACTTCATCCTACCAAACATAAAAATAGAAGTTGGGCGTTAAAGAGCTACTGGCACGTAATCTGCAGACAAATTTATGATCATAAAGGCGTGATTTAAGCTTTTCAGTTATTGTTGGTGGAATCTGTAGGAACTTATTGCCTGACCAGCTTCCAGGGTGTGGTCATCTTGAAATCAATTCACAGTCTCTTATAAAACCTGAACAAAAAATTGAGATATTTGAATCTCAAGATTCATATGTTCCTTTATCTTTGTGCCAAAGTTAAACTCATTTGATCAAAAAATGATATATATAGAACTACTTGTGTACTCGACAAAGCGTTTGACAAGTAATTACCTCCATGAAATGTCATGGAATGGAGGTTATATTTTCTGTTATGTGTCTCTGTCTGTGTAGATGATTACTCAAGAACGGCTGGATGGATTGGTTTCATACTTGTTGTGTTGGTGGGGTGTGATGAAAGCTCGAATCGATGAGATTTTGGGAGCCGTATCTGTCGTTATAATCGATGTAATAATATCAGAAATCACCCCTATATTTGAGATATATTGGTACAGGTATCGTGCTTCATGTGTTTGTTAATGGGCTTAGCTCAAAGCAGATGGTGAGGTGACAGCTGTTTGGTATTCATCTTACAGTTGGTGTAGGGCTGTCAGAGGAAAGTGTGCATCTTGTTTTTGTACCGTGAACAGCTGGTGTTATGACATATTGGTGGAAAATCAAATCACCATCTGACTAAAGTTGGCCACATCCCTTCTTCTTTCTGAGTTTCCCAACTTCCTCCCACCACACAGCTCTGAGGCACATAGCCGAACCTCAATAATGCTGACAACCTTAGACATTTTAAATGCCAAACATCAAGCTTAAGGAACACCACGCTACCATATGCCGTCGACCTCGTAAACGCACATTACACAATTAAGTGTCACATTTTGATAATTACTAATCAGATGGACATCCTCTGTGTCATTAAATAAATACACCACTACTTTCCCATAACATTTATATTATATAACCAAACAACCGACTATAAACATACTTACCATCCACAAAAAAGCAATAAATATTTCATGGAGGTATGAGGTCCCCGAACTCTAGTTATACAGATATTATCCTTCACTCATTGCGTTCATGTTGCTAGACTGCACTTCAAAAGGGGCATTCTCATGTCACCTATCTTTAGTTAATGATGACATTTGATTGAAAAACCATATGTTGTGTACAAACTTAGGT
>NC_049988.1:5223972-5229537 GCF_000003815.2 Branchiostoma floridae | reverse complement strand
CCTATGCTAATCCTACATCTGGATGCAGCTTTTCTCGCAATCTCACACAGGACTTAGATGTATTTTACTTTCAGCTTACTGTCACTCACGTCATTTCCGGCCCTGTTTCCCACTATAATTTCCTCGCACATATTGACTGAAAGATGTATTATCAAAGATCAACATGGGGCGAGTATGTGCGTAGTGCAAACCTTCTTAAGTCACACTCACTTCTACTGAAAGCTGTTGTAGCTTTTAGAGCATTTCTATTTCATCTTTGTTGGGCGCCCTTTCCAGACGTAGTCAGCTCACTGTCTGCTTGGTGCAGGAAGTATTTCAGCATGTGGAACACCGTCACCACTAGCCAAACACCTCTCCCACCCACCCAGCCCCACCCCCATCTTATCCAACATCAAAATGCCTCCGACAACTCCAGATGTTGGTCTGGACGTTTGTTAAAAACTGATAGCATTTTATTGGTTGAAATAAGATTTTATGCATCAGTGAATATTTTTATCCGGTTGGTACGTCACTGAATAAACAAACTCTTTTTACACAAGCGTTTTTTTACACAAGCGTTCTTTTATTTGCACCGATGTTTGACTCGGTGAACGTCTGTCCCCTGTGCTCCTTCAAATCTGTCAGCAGTACAATGTGAACCAGTCACTGAGGAACGTGACAGACGGACACTGAAACGTTGGTGCAAATAAAGTAACGACACACTGGTCGTAGAACAAATCAACGCTTCCAAAAAGAACTAGAGTACAGCAACCTAATACCTCCAGGAAATATTTAGAGCTTTTGTAAATTTTGTGCAAATGAAATGTATTCACATAATGTATGCATGGTGATGTTCATTAACGTACACATGTCACAAGTATAAAATTCCCATCATAAGTCATCAAGCGGATTTGCAATTTTGTATATATTATGCAAATAAGTTCCTCATTTGCATATCTCGTATCTGCTTATGTTTCACCTATCATAACTTACATGTGTTACATCTACTGAATTCCAGTCATTGAAAACCATGGAATTATACAATTTCCTCATTAATTATGCAAATTAAGTCCTCATTTGCATAAAATGTATATAATTTTGAACATCTTTGCCTAAGCTACCTGCATGCCTAAAATGATGGCAGTCCGTCGTTCCTTTCTGCAGTTATCCTCTTTGGAGTGTCTTGACATTAACGCCCCTGCAGTTCCAAACTTAAATGTTAGGGGCTGAAACTTGCCCCACTTTGTCATGACGCTAAAGGCTATTTACCACCTAAATGTCACGGCCATATTATGTTCGGGACAAGAGATACATTGGCTATCGGCTATGATAGAATATTCTCATTAATTATGCAAATGTACTCCAATCCTGCAAAATTATCCTGTACAACATTGTCCGAGGTACCTACATACCAAAAGTCATGAAAATCCGTTGTTCCCTTCTTCAGTTACCCCCTTCAGAAATTTGAGACAAAATGCCCCTGCTATCCCAAACCTAGCCACTAGGGAGCCCAAACTTATGTTGCTTCTTCCTGAGCACAAGAGCTATCTAACGCCCCAAAATCTGGACCATAGCTTGTTCAGAACACGAGATAGCAAAACCGAAAGTTGTGCTACAGTACCAAGGAAAGCCGCTAGGAAGCCCCAAAATCTAATCATTTTCAGCATTCATCACACCCGGCAAACACACCAAGTATGAAACCAATCCATCCAGCCGTTCTTGAGTTACCTTGTACACAGACATAAAGAGAGACAGACAAACACTACTGAAAATATAACTTCAATGACATTTCATGGAGGTAATTACTTGATACTTGATAAGGTCTCCTCAGGGTTGTACTGCATCAAGGCGAAGTCTCTTCTGGACCGTTCGGCGCCATTCTGGGCGGTCCTGGGCCATCATTTCTATCTTACGCATCCTCAGGTTGTTGTTTCCTGTAGTCATCTTTAAGTCGTCCGTGACACTGTTGAGCAAAGTCTGTCTGGGGCTACCCCTTGACCTTTTGCCATGGCTTTGGGTCCATTCCATCAAGAATCTCGGTAGTCTTTCCCTTGGCATTCCACTTGAATGTGGCCCAACATTCTAAGCCTACTGGCCGCCACAACTGAAGTAGAAGTAAACCAAAAAGAATTACAAGTTGTTAAAATTTTACAACCTTTTTCCGAACCAGTCGCCAATGGGATGTGTGTTTGCCTTGTCTAACTGTTATTAATGTCAGGAAGATGCCTGTCCTCTACAACACAGAACACCTGATGGAGTCTCTTGTTTCTCTTGTTGAATGGAAGTGTTTTTATTTTCTATCTCAGTGAATGTGAATAGATCAAACCAAATTTATATGATTATGAAAGCTCAAGTCAACGTCGCTAGTAGCCAATGTAGTTTAAGTGATGCTTCATATAGTGAAATATTAATATCAAGCAAATCAGAATCTAATTTGCATAATAAATGAGGAAATTGTCTTAAACTGCTTTGGTACATTGTAGGACTATTGCGACATGTGTTTTTTGTACCTGAGAAAGAGAAGAATATTGATAGATAAATGTAATATAAATGAGAAACTAATTTGCATACCTAATGTTTAAAAAAATGAGTGAGATGCTATAATATTTAGGCATCCTAAAGATATGCTTGTATATATTGTGTTATGAGAAACAACTAACGGGACATGGAGAGAAACAAAGATACAAATAATGCGAATCAGAAGCAAGTAAGGAAATTTAATTACTGCAATTTATGATAGGACTCAAAAACATGTGACATAGCCAACTGATATTAGGACCTAGTTAAGATCTAACTTTCATGATTGATAAAAAGATTCTAGTGTAGTGGTAAACGATTGATATTTCATTCTTGCGGCATTTTGAAGTTAGGTAAAATTAATCATTATCGTATACAAATCATGCAAATTAGGTCAGCATTTACACGTTATGAACCCGAAAACATTTCAACAGGAATCCATTTTATCTCTAGTGGTTTGATATATATGTGATATAAATATTGATTGTTAAAACTAGATAGATATATATTATGTTTTAATTCAGCACGTTATATACCCGTACTGGCTGTCAACAAACAATGATTGATGTTTGCTATGTGCAGGTAAGCTTTCCTAAAAGGTCTTTCTCGGAGATATAAATATTTCCCCAGGGTTAGTTGTTGATGGATGAATTCAGTATTGATTTAAACCCGATTAACAAATCTGATTCTACAGTCTGATTATTTCAGATTCATAAAGTCAATTTTGCACAATCACATCTCCATCATAAACTTTATTTGAAAAAGAAGTTTCAATCATTTTTGCGGCTTTCAGCTTTCTAAACCCTGGATGTACCCTGACTTCCTAGTAAGTCATTAGAAATATTAATATAGAGATGTATAAAAATAGAGTGACAACGCCCTGTCATGATGATGATGATGTATGAAACATGTATAATTGTGGAAATCACTTACAATTCAATAATCTCGCCTTTTTAATAACAATTTATTTGTAGGTTCATAAACTCCGTATTCCTGTATGTGAACACATGCGAGTCCTGAACTCTGTATGTGACCGCGTGTGAGTCCTGAACTCTGTGTGTGAACACATGTGAGTCCTGAACTCTGTATGTGAACACGTGTGAGTTCTGAACTCTGTATGTGAACACGTGTGAGTCCTGAACTCTGTATGTGAACACGTGTGAGTCCTGAACTCTGTATATGAACACGTGTGAGTCCTGAACTCTGTATCTTAATAAGTGTGAGTCCTGAACTCTGTATGTGAACACGTGTGAGTCCTGAACCCTGTATGTGAACACGTGTGAGGCCTAAACTCTATGTGAACACATGTGAGTTCTGAATTTTGGCAGGAAATTCGGGAAAAATATATAACAATCTCCTATGCGGTAGTACGGAACAGAGTCAAACAAAATATCAATCCATACGAAAAAATCCTGACCACAGTAAAGAAATGAAACCAAAAGTGGTACATCCACGTGTCACGGTCATCGGGACTTGTCCAAGTTATCATGCACTCAGGGGACCGTCCAGGGAGGAAGAAAAAGAGGTGGGTAGCGGAATAGATGGCTTAGTAATATCAGAGAACGGGGCGGCATGACACGAAGTGAAACACTAAGGAATGAAGGAAACCAAGAAGGGTGAAGAAAACTGGTTACCTGTTCTGTGGTGTCCCTATGGCCAAATAAACTTAGTTTGGCCAAGGTATGCATGAGATGATGAAATCTAAAAACAATAACACGCCTGCTAGCGAAGGTAATATGAGTCCAAAGGTTCTGCTACTGACCGATAAAAAGAATTTTGCCGCTAAATTTAACTCGACCTAAGACGCCATTTTAATCAATTGGAAGGTGAGACAGTTTGTGTCTTATGGCGCCAAGATAATCCTGGCTACGTTAGAAATAATTTACGAGGAAAGTTGGATACTTTATTTTGACATTGATGGATGGGTTCACATTACTCTTGTTAGAGCGTCTTCCATCGGAAATAACACACGGTATATGCCAGTTATGAAACTATATCCCTCCAGATGGCACACTTAATAAGTATGCGTCCGGCATAATTTCTTACAATTGTGAATACAGTTCGTACCTTGGGAAAATGATTATGATATCTGTAGAACATTACTTTTCCTTTACTGGGTCGATTCCATGGTAAATTTTCATAACGAAATGATAGAGTAAGATTGATTGAATGAATAAATGTTTGTGAGAGAAAGAGAGAGAGAGAGACAGAGTGTGTGTGTGTGTGTGTGTGTGTGTGTGTGTGTGTGTGTGTGTGTGCGTGTGTATGTAAATGTGTTGCATGTTGCGACCCAAATGTTCAATATACACACGAAGTCAGTTCTGTCACATGCAAAGTACCCATCTGGTGGGACATGAGGGGGAAGAGGATTAACGTACCCATGGTCCGTCAATTTCTGGTTGTTAAATGATGGTAATACATTAAAAGACAGGCTTTTAAGTTTTTTTATCATTACCGTGCAGCATTTATTTCGTGAGCTGGTCTGTTTAAATCCTGGTTTATGTAGAATTGAATGACGATGACTTTAGTATACAATGTTATTACATTACACATATTTTACAACTCACTACTGTAACAGTAAATCAGAGACTGCATTTATCAAACATTATTACAAGTTGTGAGCTATATAGAACTACGTATCTTTTTAAAATAATGTGTTTTATATGTAAAATCATGCCATAAGGCTCATTGCATGTCCACTAGAAGTTTTTGTTTATTTGATGCACAGAATGATGGGTAATGTATATACCATTGTGTCACGCTATAAGTTGTTGTTTCTGTGCATAGCCTAATAAAAAGGTTTGAGTGTGTGTGTGTATGTATGTTTGAGTATGTCTGTGTGTGTGTGTGTGTGTGCGCGCACGCGTGTGTGTGTGTGTTTGTGTGTGTGTGTGTTTGTGTGTGTGTGTGTGCGCGCACGTGTGTGTGTGTTTGTTTGTGTGTGTGTGTGTGTGTGAGTGTGTGTGTGTGTGTATGCGTGTGTGTGTGTGTGTGTTTGAGTATGTGTGTGTAGGAGTATGTGTGTGTGTGCTTTGAGAAGCAGAAAAAATACCGAGTCAGTTGCTGTGT
>NC_049988.1:5211721-5223864 GCF_000003815.2 Branchiostoma floridae | reverse complement strand
GGAAGGAGCGCCTTTTGTAATGCCCCGGTAACAGGACATAGGAGCGGGGACTAAGGCTACTTTTGTGGTTGGACGATTTGTGGTACATTGTGTTAAGATCCACTATGAGGCTCCAGCGTGAATGTACCTCATTTCAAGGAGCTTCTTTAACCTTCTTGCTCATTTCAATCCAGACTTCTATATGGCTTGTGTGGTTCGATTCTCTAACAAGTCCACACAAAAGGGTATGTAAATTTTTTTAATGTACAGTCGTATGTAAAATACACAAGAATTCAGAAGAATTGCGTGGATCTGCGCTTGCTTTTGGTAAGTAGCTTATATAATCTGGGTCATTCATTTTACATGTTTACCTTCGCCAAGAAGCGTATGTTTTCGGTTATTGCCTTCGACAAGAAGGCTATGGAAACGGTTGAGCTAGGACTTTTTGGGTCGAAGTTTATCTTGTTCTCAGTGTAGCCCGTTGTGTGGACTACGCCGGAGTTCACAAAAGTACGTCATGCCTTGTCAAACTACGCCGTAGTTGGCTGAAATACGTCGTATTTGAAATTTGACCGGGATAGAAAACCACGCACTCAGTTTCCCTAGTACGGCTTTCGCCTGGTCCTTTCACTTAAGCTGACAGTCGATCACAACGCCAATTTGCAAGTTATTATTGTTGATGCTTACCAGTATCTTGTATGTTCCAATGCACATGCATTTACACTTGCTACCATTGATTGATAAAGAGTTTGCAGCAAACCGTTTCGTCAGCCGTAGAAGGTCGTGAAGTTTTTGCTACTGTAGTGGATTACCGTATCATCAGCATACACGGAGATATCACAAGCAGTCGAGCATATCGTTGAGAAATGATAAACAGGAGGGGTCCTAGTATAGATCATTGGTTTATTCAGCTTTCATCAATCAGTATACAAAACCAATCACTCTCTAGTTGGTATAATGACCAAAATGCATGATGATAATTGTTTTTAAAACAAGTATATCTATAAACATAACTTTGCTGGAGATACAAAGAAAATCATGGACAATATCAGAAAACTCTTGATAGTGTCTCATCAACTCAATAGTGTAGCGATGCAAGTGTCCACGCGAACAGCATGACTAAATCTGTGGTACGTGTTTATATTATATTGTCACAGATGTGACTGACGCACAACTTTCAACAAACCGAACTTACCGGATACCGAACATGTTCGACCTACTTTGGACAAGACGTTTTGTTACGGAAACAGTGATGCGTGGCTGCGTCTTAAAATCACAATGTAAGACGACACCGGGTCTAGTACTTGCCATCTTAACTGTCTCGAGACAGCTCTATGGGACGTTATCTCAAGCTAACTATTGGGGTCATGTGGTATGACGGCAGATTATTCAGAACCAAGCGGTCCCGGGTTTGAATCCTTTCATGTTGATAGAAGGTTCGTTCAGAAGTAAGAATTCAGCACACCAGATATACCCTTTTCCACGTTTTATTCACGTCCTGGCCTCACAGCAGTTCCTGACAGACTCCCCCTGTCCAGCTCCCCTCTATCTCCCGCTTTGGGCCCTACCATGTCACAAACTTGTAGGGGGGGGGGGGGATGACTCACACACAACACATGTCACCGATATTATGCCATTGTGAAAGCCTTTTTGCACGACCTTCCAACTTTACCGTGTTAAACTAATGGAATGCTTTCGGGCCGATGGAGTGTCTAGGAAGCTGGTAGCAGCAAAGGCAAGGACATATTCACAGACGTTAGCCAAGGTCAGAAGACACCATGACCTTTCAAATTCTGGCAGGCGTGCTACAGGGTATAACATTGGCGCCTTTCCTGTTCATATGTGCACTTAACTATGCACTCAGATAGTGATGCCATCGAAGAAAGGGAGAACAGTTGGGGTTCACCCTCAAGTGCTCAAAGCAGCAAAAATAATGACGGACTTTGACCTCGCGAATCACTTAGCACTGATCTCCGATACAGCGGAAAAGGTCCGTATTTTTCTTCATGAGTTTGAGCGACAATGCCAAAGGAGACAACAAGACCAATGTCATGGCTTTCAACTCAGACGACAAGAGTGTTGCTACTTTAGTTTCGGACTTTAAGTACCAGGGTGGCTGGGTTGCCTGCACAGCGCGTGACACGGGTCATAAGTTTTAGTGTATATAAACCTCTGACCGCACTCATGACTTAGACTGTATGTATGTTGGATGTTATTGTATCTGTTTGAGTATTTGTATATATTGTATGCCTTGAATTATTTGTATGAGCCCTGGAAGATTAACTCAATCTGAGCTAAAGGGTATCTCAATAAACTCAACTCAATAAACACAATGAAAGTGAGGCGAGCACTTGCTTGTGCGCCCTGCACAGCATGAGAGTATGACAGTCGAGAATGACCGACGACCTCGAGCTGTAGATCTTGAGGTCAGGGGTAAGTGGTATACGTTTTGGCCCTCTAGCGGATTTCTTTAGAACTGCAGGGATGTGTTTAGGATCAGACTTTGAAAGTGAATAACTCAAGAGGGATTTGACGGATTGTCATGATTTTTGGTATGTAGATAGTTAGCTTAGGTGATGCTTCATGTGAATTTACTTCAATGTTTATTATGCAAATCGGAATATAATTTGCATATTCAATGAGATAATTGTCTAAACCTGTTCTGTTCCATTATAGGACCATTACAACATGTGATATGTGTAAATGAGACAGAGAAGAATGTTGATAGAAGTATAAAAACATATTTGCATTATCAAAGGAGTCCTAAACTCCAGAGGGGAGTGTTTTGTTCCAATAGATTATGTATTAATGAATACACAATCAGCAGAATTTTTGCATGATTTCACTTGTGGTGAAATACGCAACGTGTGTTTGTCCAACAATATGACACTCACTAAACCCATGCATACCCTACCCATGCATTTCCTATACGTCATGACACTTCCTTCATCATGCATATTTTCGGCATAAATGAGGGGCGATGTTCACATCGTGAAA
Organism: Branchiostoma floridae; assembly: GCF_000003815.2. Taxonomy (NCBI): domain Eukaryota; kingdom Metazoa; phylum Chordata; class Leptocardii; order Amphioxiformes; family Branchiostomatidae; genus Branchiostoma; species Branchiostoma floridae. The sequence continues at coordinate 5,220,888 of NC_049988.1, read as the reverse complement.
TCCAATTGTTGAAATATCAAAGAACGCATAAATAGGCGAGATTTTAACATCGCCCCTCCAATAGGTTTTGTAAGCTAACTTTTGTCAGGCTTTGTCAGACACATTGTATTCAACCGTAGACTGACATTACTTAAGCTAATTAAAGAGTACTTGGGGAGTTTAGTACAATACTGAATACTTTTTAATGTACGCGAGATTAGTGGTTACTTTATCGGATGATATGAAGTAGTGTGCATTTTTTAGTTCGTAAAATTTATATCTATCGGAAAATAACACTCTCTTCTGGAGTTTAGGACTCCTTTCATGACAAAATGTAATAGTCTCACTTTGGTAAATGACCGGAATTTCTTACTTGTGGCATTTCGAAATTATGTACAGGTAAACATCATTGAACATTGATTACGCAAATGACCTCATTTGCATAAAGTATCAGAAAATGTGATTGAAGCCTTATTTCTGAACATTAACATAGATTTTGTACGTCAATTATTTGAGTGGAGATGATGATCAACTATAGTATAATTTATGAAAATGAGGAACTTATTTGCATAATGATGACAAACATATATTGGTTATCGGTTATTGGGTGGGCCGACTACTCACTCTTTGCAGCCAGCTAGGGGCTGAATTTCGAGGAGATAAATCGCAAGGGTCGCAAATAGAATAGGCGGGGCTAAATCGCAAAGGTCTGGAACTCCATTTAACGTCCTATCCGATGGACGGCCCTAGCCAAAGCTAGATACTCATTTTCACCTGAGTAAAGTGAGGAAAGTCGTGTAAATTGCCTTTCCCATGGCCAAGGGCACACGATCAGTAACACTGCAGCCGGATAAGTAGACGTAGGCGACGTACCGACTGATAAGTATCAGCTCAAAAACGAACTAGAAACAGTCATGCCTTCAAGTACCAGAGTTACCAACCTAGGATTGATATTTTCAAATTCGCATTTTCCCGGAACTATCGTAGAGTGGACTATACACAGTAGGGGCATCTTCTCTGGATAGTTTTAAAGAACATGTACACTTGCAGATAGATGTGCAAAAGTTAGGTGTGACGGGTCGTTCAGTGTAATACAACCAGTTGCTGCCGCGCCGCGTGCCTGGGAAGCTGGTGTGTTACGCCGAAGGGCGGCTATACCGGCTATATAGATACAGAAACAGACACATTTCTGGCATATTATGTTTTTTTGGGCTTGTAATTGCTCACTCACACACCCCGCCGAGCTCACTAGGAATCATCCCATTGTGATGTACTACCTGCCGCCCATCGCTGCAGGTAGTTGATATAGGTTCATCCCGCTGCCAGCTTCACGCTGGTTAATGTATGTCATGTGCGGTCTTCCACGACTTGTGCTTCAGTGACTGGGGTTCCACAGTAAGAGTTTATCTAATACTTCGTCCGTATTTCTACAGCAGTGATCATTGAAACGTAGTCTTCTTTGCCGTATTACTTTGGCAATCGGCAGTATATGTTGACCTTAGCCAAGAGAGTCATATTTTGGGTCCGCTTATCTGTGTCTTTGCTTTTTCGAAGCCTTTGATGGACCCAGGTGATATTAGGTAGGAGGGTTGGGGTCAGGAAAAGTTCAATAATATAAATATTATAAAAGAGAAAAATATCTCGATGTAACAAACTTTCGAACGAAAGCTCTTCTATGTTTGTAAAATCCACAGTTTTAAAGTTTAAGCTTTGTTCCAACACAAAGAAAGAAACTCACCGTATTTTTTTTAATTTCTTGATGATCATTCTGTGGTTATTTGTTCATGTATTAGGACACGCCGACTTAATTTGTTGTTTCTCGGATTTCCGACCCATTCTTTTCCGATTTGGAAAAAGAAATTAGTTCCAAGAAAAATAATATAGATTTTGCTGTTGCAGACCTATAACAAAACATTCCAGGGGCACCTACTGCTGATAAACCAATCAGAGAGCTTCTTTGTAGTCACATGATAGTAAACAAGCCCCTTGCATTTCAACACACATAATTTCCGTGTAAAAACAATTCTCTTTATTCAGAACAGTGGTATCAAATAAAAGGACGAGATTCATTTGATAAATCATGCCACGAAAAACTTGACTACTAACCTAGTTTTTGTGTAATATAAGCCTCATGTGTTCATCCCAGACTTTTTACAAAATTTTATTTTGTTATTTTTTTTACCGATCACCCCAATATTTTTCTAACAAAATCCGAGTAGCAACAAATTAAATTGGAGTGGCCTTAAGTAGTCTTTTTAAATAGCTTTAGTGTTCCTTTAAAATGTCAAAATGTCTGTGTACCCTCGAGCTCCTTAACTTACTATTTGATATACGACATAGTACATTAGCGGATCTGCATGGGGTACTTGGGTCTAGAAAAGGATTATTTCCAAAATGACAAATAAGATAATTTAGCCAAAAGTCGGGTGAATTTACATACCGAAAAATATCACCTATCTCAAAATAATGTTCGCTCCTGGAGTGGAATTCATTCCCAGCGCTGTATGGTAGTCAGATACTGTCATGGAAAACCCGACGCCTCTGCGAACTGCCTGTAGGAAACCATTTACTGGTTATTTATTTATTTATTTCATTTTATACTCAGTAAGGGTAACAGATTAGTCCACTTTTGACTTTGACAGTGGTAGTGTGATCACTAACTAACCGTATCTACCATCTAGATATGTAATCAAAGTTGAAAATTAATTTAATAGCAATTTTTTTAACTGATCGACTCCTGTCTTTGTCATGGAATTAGCAATCTACTACTTTAAATTTGATTCAGAATAACGTCTACCAACACAATGACATTTAAGCTGGCGACCACTATTGTTACTTCTACATTACTTTTGTACATCTTTGAATATACCTGTAGGAAGAGTTGTTAAGGCGCTTTTGTCTAGACATTCAGTGAATGTGTTAAACAAAGCTACATTTTACCGGTTCGCAGATACAAACATAAATCGAAGTATGGCTCAGGTATTATTAGTTTATTTGGTCTTAGAAATGCTAATATTATTGAGTGACTGTAGTGTTGACTCCGCCGTCATTTCTTGAATACTTGACTAAAATACGTCAGCAGAGGAAGTCATCCATAAATTAACGTGCGGTGGCCTAAACTAGACTTAACTAGTTACGTAACTATTTCAGGTAAAAATGTGTTCTTTCCACAGATGTGACGACATTGAGATATCTTAACGCTTTGCTTAAGTACTGCATAAAGGACATCGTACAGATTTATTCTTTTATGGACGTCAAACAGATAACTTCATAATGGATTATTCGACCTACGAAGAAGACCGTCAAAAGTAATCTATTGTATGTAAGTCCGATACAGTTATAGCAAATGACAAGACAGAGATATTCGATATGTTAATATCATGTCCTGTTTATATATCTACCTACGTTGGTCCTTTCATTTACAACCCCTTGCAAAGAACGTGACAATACTATATTGATATAATATTCCGAAGTATTGCTTGTAACATCAACTAGAGTGCCTAAATTGTTACATTACATTACATCATATTATCTATATAGATTATACTAGATTACTTGTTAGATTCTTGCAATGCTATACATAGTTCAATTGTCATATTGTACCTTTTACTATTGAGCGCAATAAAGTTATATTGTTATTTATGAGTGCTCAGGCGATGCATTGCAATAATGCATAATTAAATTGACCCACGTAAGCGGATATATGTTATCCGTACATGGAAAACATTGGTTTGTGTACCGGATAGGGAGAAGTTCATTTTAGTTCTAAAATCATGAAACATTGCTTTTATACCTCTTTACTGTTAGCAGGACAAGATTGATGTTTGCTGGTGTTCTTTTGTCTCCCCCATAAATGTGTCTCTTAGACGTCCTTTACGTATGTTTCCAAAATGATGAACATTAACGGCTGGGTTACGCCAAACATTTTGGAACCCATGTCTACATTATACAACCTGAACGTGATAAATTCAGGCGAGGAAGCATGGCACCTCTCACCTTTCTCGTTTAGCGCTTTCCGTAAAGACATACTGGTTTCCTCTGAGATATTAACGATTCTTTTCCTTTTCCCTACGGTATTACCCTTTTCATTTCACGCAGTGATAAGAGTACGGGCTACGTGGGCACGTCAGCACATAAGCAAGGGTGGGTTAGTGTATGGGGTGTGCATGTGGAACTGTGTGGGTGGGGGCGCGTGTGTGGGTAGTATCGGTGGGTGGCTAGGTACGTTTGAAAATTGAGCGAGTGTGGGTACATGTCATAGAGTGGATTGACGGTGTACATTGTCTGTAAAAAACGCCCAGTACACTTTCAATGACGTCGACTGTACAACGGTCAGGAGTTCCACACGTGCATTAATACGGTTAAAAGATAAAGGGACTCTACCGTCCACCAAAAACATTCCTGTGGCTAATGATCTGTTCACTCCAGCGAGATTATGATTCCCGTTCTCAAAAGACAGATAAGGTTATCAACCAGCAAAAATGACGTGACGATATCATCTTCGCCAAGCTTGCCCTTTATTACATCCATTCTCACCCCAATTTTATACAACCTGATATTGAGGTAAGAACTTAATTATCCAACGCACCTGGATACCTTGTACATTCAGTAAACATTGTAACCATGACCTCATTGTTCAGCGTTAAATTGGTAACTCTAGCCATTCATGACAAACAATATGTTAGGACACACCGCCCTTGTCAGCATATATTTTGACGTTCATCCATCAATCTGAAAACAATTCTTACGGGATTTGGCGTGTCCATTTCCTACAATAATTATTACATGATAGAGCTACATGGTAAAACCGGTCTGCGTGACACGCGAAAAAAGTTCTAAACTGGAACTATTGCGGCTCCAGATGTCTTACTGAGGGGAAACTGCGATGTAAAATATGTCGGTTACCTGAGGTATGAATCCACTCTCCTTCACAGTTATTACATAGATGTTGGCAAATTCAACACTTCTTCTTTCGAGTCATGATTGATTGAATGCTTACAAAAGACGTTATGATTTGACTTTGACTTTATTGAGTTTGCAACATGGACCATACAAAGTGGGCACGCAGGCTGATAGCGGTATTCAAACAAACTGACGGAATGTTTTTGGCACAATAAAGTTAGCCAAGTACGATGTAATTTACATTTCTGATTAGTTGAATTCTATTCAACCTGACCTGTATGTTCCATCTCACCTGTCATGCGTGTCACGTCTTTGCGCAATCCTGTGTCAAATTTCTCTTCAATGATCTCAAATATCTTTTACCCTTTGTGATCGTGGGCAGAGATAGTCGAGTGCATCGGGTAACTTACACTATGACCCGCTTATGAAATACACTACTTTTATCAAAATGCCTAAAACAAGTTCTTACACACTTACGCTAGTGTCACATTGCCAACTAATACAATCGTTCTGACATCGGTATGGGAACAGGGACAATTGTTGACTATCTAGTGGTAGTACCTTGCTGTGTTTGTTTTATCCAACCAAACATCGCGATAAATCAGCCCCAATACAAACATTGATGGCACGACGTGTCAGCACATCTGATTGGCCATCTATTGAGCGGGAGTCACTTGTTTGGCTGCCCAGCAAACACCTTTGTTGTTGTACAAGTCAGAGAAGAAGTGTGGCCCCCGTCTTTAATTAAGACCTGTGGTAGTTTTACAACTGCTCAGTATCTCACCGCTGTTCCCGTCCATCCACATCCAACTACGGTAAGTACTGTGTTGCTATCATACTTGCTAAGATTCGTAGCAACTGAACCTTTGGACAGACTCCCTGCTTGGGCGTGCTCGCCGCGTTTCTTATAGACTAGAAGGAGTGTCAAGACGGGCAAACACGCAGGTACCCTGGGGTCAGGGGGAGGTAAGGCGCCTAGTGGCTTATGAAAACGCTATACAAGTTACACATAGAAAGACTCAAAAGGACAGACTTTTGCCATCGGTGATCAAAGATATCTCCTGGCGGCAGCGTTGTTTGTCAGCATTTGTTTACCTGATGCTGTGTAAACGGAAGGGTTTAATGTACCTCCCTAATGGGTCAGAAGTCTATCCTGCCACACATGCGGGTGGTGTAGAGCACTGGCGACAATTGTTTGACACCTTTCACTTGGGCTAATTTAGAGAGCGTTTAATGCTCTTTCTATAGAACTTATCTGGGCCCTTATGATGAGTGGTTAAACGTGCTTCTTACCTGTATGTTCTACATACCGTTCAGTGTTTACCCGAGTAATTCATGTACTTACGCACACTTTTTGATAGCAATTTAATCTGGATTGTTACGGTTCTATTGCCTTAATGACCCTGTGCGCTGGGAGGAGACGAAGTGTTACGGAAACCAGCTGCATCTGTCGCACATTTCCCCCCTGTTCGGCACGAGGCGTGACGTGCACGCTCTGGTTCGTCACGTAGCGGGTGGTCCGGGCCGTGTAACGTGTCAGATTCCTGGGCGGTTATCTCCAGCAAGCATAAACTCTGTCAGTTAGATGTAACAAGGACGCTGAAGCATTCACAACCTTGTCAGGGAAGACAATACAGCACTCACTTGTAAGTTCATTTGTATTGATATCCTTTGTGTCGGTAGCTAACTTACCTGGAATATTTGTATGTACGTTGTCATTTTTGTTCAGCATCAACACCCAAATCTCCCATTTACGAGCGTCACTTTATTTTTACCAAACAACGCAATGGTTATATGGTGCAGATTTCATTACCTTTATACTAAATTATGTTAATGTGGAAATAACTATAATGTCTAGGCTTCTGTACCTTACTCAGGAATGATATTATCTTTCTACATTTTCATCGTTTTCACACTCAAAGGCGTATCTTACCAACTCGCAATAAAATAACTAGAATTGTAACGTAACGTAACTACGTCTATTACTACCTTCTAGTGATTCTGAATAGCCATTAAACGCTTGAGTTGATATGGATATAGAGGCTGATTCTACCCATACGAGAGCTAGAAGCTACTTAAACTAAGTTTTGGTCCGCCCTCTCCAACCGACTGTTGCCGTACTTATCAATACAGATGTCTACAAATTAACTTTCAATAACATACAAGTGGCCAGAAGTTTGCCATTTTGAAAAGACCATAAGTTTCCTTTCTTCTTGCTGTCATGGACGGCTTGTTTACCTTGTCATTAATTCATAGATGACACGGCAAACAGCCTGACAGACATAGCAAACGAAGGGGTTATTTTCAGGCTTGCTGTCACAGCTACATCAATGGGAAGCTGTTATTTCTTCTGTGTCTAACTGAGCGTTAACTACGTAACAGTTCGCATTTTAGACCCATGTGCAATGAGAATCTTGGCCGGTTAGATATAACAAGCTTAATAGGACACGAGAAGGAATGAGCCAAAATGCCGTCAGAATGAAAAGTCTTTTCTATTCCCATTAAACATATAAAGCCGTGGTCACAAAGGTCGTAGGACATCGTGCGATGGTGTATTAAGAGTGTGACTACGTCAACTACTGGTGAACGCAGATAAATCGTTAGCCAGTGTAGAGCGTCCTTAGACGCAGAATAGAACTAAAATGTTTCAATCATCGTACAATTTTTATTGCCTCAATGGCAAGCTTTGATGAGAGCATTTTTCTACTGATGATGTGGAATATTCAAAGTTACAAACATGTTGTGGTGGCCTCAGCTTTCCCTGATATTGTCGATGTTGATGAAAAGGGTATAAAACCATCATCATTCACAGTAGCAACCAGAGAACAGCGCAGAAGAGCCTACTTCAAGGCTATGTTCTCAACAGGCGTGGCAGCAACTCGAATAGATCTGCAGGCTCTAGTCAAGTCAACTCAAGTCAAGTCAAACTTCATTGCACAAAAATTGCAACAGGTGCAATGTAAGGCAAACTTAAGTATGAGTCTGGTTTTCGGGACGGGGGGTGAGGTAATGGTATGAATTTTTCTTCTGATTACATTTTTCATGATGGCATCATATCATAAGAAAAGAAGCACATTGTGATTTCCAAAACAGCCTGACTCAAAGAGCCGGCAAAAGAAATAATCATACCAGTGCTTCTGCTTTACTTGAACCATTGTCAGACTCAAGTTCTTCTGTTTTCTTTTGACTTTGACTTTATTGAGTTTGCAACATGGGCAATACAAAGTGGGCACGTAGGCAGCAAGGCGATACGTGTGACCACATACATAAATATACAATACAAAATCGAATTAAATTTCTTTACGGTGAAAGACATTATAGACTGGTGTTCAACAGCTAGGTCCACATTCGGTTGGTTAAAGAAGCAGAAAACCGTTCAGGCGGTTATTCATTCAGAAGAGGCACGAATGAAAAGAAGTACGACGCTGGAAAAAACTTTGAACAACGCCCGATGCGCTGCCATGGCTGATTTCAATTAGGATTTACCTGCAGTGTACTGCAGTCATTGTGCAATCTTGATTACCTAATCGCCAAGTAGGTTGTGTTTTGGGTAGCGTTTGTATGTTTGTATGTATGTAGAAGACCAGCATAACTCAAGAACGCCTGGATGGATTGTATTGATAGTATGAGTAGGTCTTGATGAGACCTGGAAACTATTAGATTTTGGGCCCACTAGCAGCTTGTTACAGTACTGCAGCGTAACCTCCTGGTTTGATATCTCGAGTTTTGAACATGCTGCGGCTGTGATTTTTGAGTGGTAGACAGCTCTTGATACCGAGAGTATATGGTATAGGTTTAGGCCCCCTTGAGGATTGTTTTGGAACTGCAGGGCAGTTTTAGTGTCGGACTTTGAAAAGGAATAACCCAAGAAGGGGTTGACGGATTGTTTTGGTATCTTATTTGCATAACTAATTAGGAAAACGTGTAAACACGCTCAGTTCCATTATAGGACCATAGCAACATTAGGCATTTTGTAACTGAGAAGAAGAATATTGGAAGATATATATATATATAAAGACCTAGTTTGTATAGTTAATGAGAAAATGCTATAATGTCATATAGTAAGGTTCTTTAGGCACAACCAAGGAGTACTTACTTCCCAAAGTTTCGATGTCTATCAGACACCATCTTCAGGGGAGAATGGCTTTCAGGCAATGCTGGGTAAACAAAAATACAATTTAAAACTTTGCAATATTGGAGTACTTGCTTCCCAAAGTTTCGATGTCTATCAGACACCATCTTCGGGGGTAGAAATGACTGGAAACTACTTCTTGCTGCTATTTATA